>NW_024802940.1:2463533-2486694 GCF_019175285.1 Sceloporus undulatus | reverse complement strand
ATAATAATAATAATAATAATAATAATAATAATAATAATAATAATAATAATATATTTATATACCGCTTTTCCAATGATCAAAGCGGTTTACATCAAAGGCACAGTTACATTCAGCTTATAAAAATATAAAATCTTCATATATCAATATACATTTGCCAACATAGTAAAAAATACAGCCATAAAATCTATCAGTCAGTAAAGTATGCTTCTGTCAGGGATAGTATCTTCAAGGAGTCAGACAGGTATGCTAGCCAAAATAAATATGTCTTTAAAGCCTTCTTAAAGGCATCTAAGGTGGAGCAGACTCGAATTTTGTCAGGAAGATTGTTCCAGAGAGCCGGTGCTGTCGAAGCAAATGACCTTTTGTGAGTTATTGACAGTCTCGCTCTTGGATACTCTAGCAGATGTTTCCCTGTTGTTCTGAGAGTGCGGGGCGGATTGTGTGGGAGGAGGCGCTCCTTCAAGTAGCTCGAGCTCGAGCCATGTAGAGCTTTATATCCTGTACCCCATAAAATATCTCATTAAAACCAAATGGGTATGTATTTTGCTGTTGGTTCCTTTGTCTTAGAGGATCTACCCAACTAGGTGGAGAGGTTCCCCCCAACACCAAAATCATATAAAAAATACAAAACTAATTTGTTCCGGGACTGGCTTTACTTGCTGCCTTCAGTTCTTCCAGACCTCATCACTCCTGTTCATAAATGCCTTTTGCTGCAGACTTACTGAAATCAGTGGTGACACTAGGGGGTGCAGGGAATGTGTACCAGATGACATTCTAAGGGAGGTGACGCCCCTGCTCCTCAAACATCTGCATTTTGGCAGAAACAAGCTGTGGCATTCAATTGTATCTCTTTAAAAGAGATGGGATGAATGGGGTGAGGCTCAGTGGAAGGAAAAAGGAGAGACCTCTGATGTTTCTTTTTTTAAACTTTTTTTTAAAAAAATCTTTCTTTAAAAACATCACATTTTACCAAATTTTCAGTTGGCCTTTGCTATCTGAGGGGGATCCATTCTGGACCCCCCCCCCCCGCAAGATACCAAAATCTGCAGATGCTCAAGTCCCATTGACCCCAATGGTGGTGTAGCCACGTGGTCACACTGCCATTAGGGACAATGGGACTGAAGTCCTCCTCCCCCTCTGATTCTTCTTCCATGAGCTTGGCTTTGAGGGTGGATGTTGGAGGGAGCTGGAGCTGATGCCAGGGCTTCAGTCTTAGAGCCCTCCGCTCCCAGGCCCAACACCCAGGATGGAATCCCCAAGCTCCAAGAGCCAAGCCTAGGCCCCTGCTCTGGTTCCCTCTGGCCCGTGGGGCTCCAGCCTCCACCCCCAAAGCCAAGCCTGACACAGAAGTCTCCCTGTTCAGCTAAAATCAGTACAGCTTGAAATTCTATGCTCACCTGAAATCATAGTCTCCCTATCACCCTTTCACTCTCTCTCTCTCTCTCTCTCACACACACACACACACCAGTTTTTTGTAATCAGAGAATTGTGTAACAGAGCGGCAGCAGATGGGGGTGGCTTCCAGCCACTCTGAGGGCATGGTATTTAGATTCATGCCTCCAGAGCTCCCAGAAGCCACCCTGGGGTCCCACTGGGCCATCTAAGGCAGCCCAAACCCACCCCAAGAGGAGTGGATCTTTTCTTCTCCTTGCTGCAGTCCATTTGGGACCACAACAGGAGGCACCACTGCAGTCCCAGGGCTATTGGTCCTATCCTTTTCACCCCATAGTTATCCACTCAAATTTCAACAAGTATTTCCTCCCCACCCCCTTTGCACTACACCAGTTAGAATTACAAAATTCCTCTGCACACCTTGTGACTAGTCTAGCACAACTAAGGCCTATTACAGACTGCCAAAATAAAGCTGCTTCGGGTCTCTTTGGAGGTATGCTGTTTAAATGATTCTTGGGTCCTAAGAGTCCGGAGGTCCTGTCAAAGCCACACGCCATTCCTAAGCACGGGAGTGCAGCTTTGGTGCAGCTTCCGGATTCTTAGGATGCATGCATCATTGAAACAGTATACCTCCAAAGAGACCCAAAGCAGCTTTATTTTGGCAGTCTGTAACAGGCCTAAAAATCTATTATTATTATTACATCTATTTTTCATGGAGTGTGTTATTTGTGCAGTGGCCACTTCCATGTATATCTCCTCACCTTTCCTTTGGTGTATGTATGTGTGCGACTTGGGGAAAGATCTTTATTGCCCAAGCTTTCTAATTTTTCTCTTTTTCTTTCTTTGCATAGCAGCCTCTGAAAATCAGACTGCTTTGTCCTAATTCCTGCCAACACTTGCAATCTGAATCCCCCTCCCCCCTCCTTAAACCAATAACAGCCCAGAACTCTGAAGGCTTGCAAGCTCAATTCTTTGAGTTGATCTTTTCCATTTTGAAGCGACTAGCTAGTCATTTATGTTACCTATTTGTCATTTGCCATACAGGAAACTCTGTTATATTTGCTATTTCCCAGTGCTCCATATACCCACTCCCTGCTCTGTTGTGTATATTTGAACCATGTATGTTCAATAATATTTCCTTTTATATAGCTTCATATGGGTATAGGTTACTGGGTCCAATCCGTCTAAGACAGATAATGTTGAAGAGTTCTTTATAGCAATGCATGTTCAGAACGTGTATGAATTCATGCATACTGTACCAGGTAAGAGATTGAATCTCCAGGGCCTGCTTCCAATCTTGTCTCCACAGAAATTTTAGCATGCATAATCTTTAAAGATGGTACAAAAGGCTAAGACAGTACCATCTTTATAATTTATACATGCTAGCCTATAATATAATAGACTAATATGTGAGGACACTCTGACTCAGTGGTTAAGACACTGACTCTGACAATTGCAAAGTTGGTAGGCCAGCAGTTTGAAGCCCAAGTGCCGTATGATGGAGTGAGCTCCCATCACTAGGCTCAGCTTCTGCCAACCTCACAGTTTGAAAGCATATAAAAGTGCAAGTAGATAACTAGGTGCCACTTTCATGGAAAGATAATAGCATTCTGTGCAGTAATGCTGGCCACGTGATCACAGTCATCTTTGACAATGCTGGCTCTTCAGCTTAGTACCAGAGATGTGCACCAAGCCCTACAGTCAGACATGACTTGACAACCTAGTCAAAGGGTACACCTTTACTTTTACTTTTATAGGCTAATAAATATTTTAATGACTTCAATCCACTACATTTAAAAAAAATAATAATAATTGTAAATTGCACAGCCCATCAAGGAGTGTCTGTCTGTGTGCTAGTCAACACATAAGTGTATTATGTGACTTGATATGGTTTTTCACACATTCACATCAATGTTTAATTGATTTAACTTTCCAATGCAAATTTGCATCTATTCACCTCTATTTGCCCTCTCTCTGTTAAAAATGAGCAACCATGGAAATCCATGTGCAGCCATGTCAATCCAGATGGCCACACCTTCAGTAATGCATATCCTCATGTATACTCTTGTAAAAACTGCTATCCCCTTTTCTGCATAACTTGAGCCCCCCTCTCCCCCTGCAAAAGCCTAAATCCCTCTGAATCATGTGTGGAGGGATCACATTCCATTTGAACAGAATGAGGAATATTTTAATCATGTAGACATGATTAAAAGTTTCCAACTTTTAGGACTATATTTCACAGTCTTGGAACTATGTTTGACATATATATACATAGACTGTAATCCTACATCCCCTATGGATAGCATAAGATTTGCATGCATATCTACACTAGACTGAGCCTTATGCCCTTCCCCCAACTTACTATTCATTTACCCAGATTCCTTCGTTTACCCATTCCTAGCACCATGAGGAGAAGCAAGATCACAGAGGTCTCTGGCCATAGCCAGAGACAAAATGATAACATCAGCACTGGAGGACAGAAGCAGATTTCAGTGCTGATGTCATAATTTCATGTCTGGCTATGGAAACATAACCAGATGTTTCTGTGATCCTGTCTCCTCTCCATGGAGCAGGGAGCAGGCATATGGAGCAGCTTCATGGGCTTTTCAATATGGGGAGAAGGGCTTTGGGTGATGTAGAAGGAGGAAGGAACAACAGGCCATACAGCACCTGGGGGGGGGGGGGGGCACCCGCCACCCGCCAAGTTCCCCACAGAAAGAAAAACATCTCTCTCTCTCTCTCTCTCTCTCTCTCTCTCTCTCATTATTATATATATACTTCTCCACAAGTCAGTACCAGTATGATCATAATCTTTACATTATAGAGTTTGGATGAAACTGTCACTTTCTGTTTGAAAGCATCCTTTAAAAAGTTCTTTGAGACATTGTGCCCTTTATCTGTGATAATATGTGATGTTGTATTTATGTCACTTGTTACTCCATGTCGTGTGATATACAGCTTCTAGATTATCAGAAGATATTTATCAAGAGCTAGCCTCATAGGTAATATCTGGAAGCATTCACATGCCAAAGTGTCAACAATATATTCAAATTTAAGCAGTGTTACTTGTACCTAAGACCGTGTAATCAGAAATTATAAATGGATATACACAATACAATAGTTATATACTACTCCCTTGGTTTTTCACAGCTAGTAAAGACATTTGCATCCTTAGTTGTAGTGCAAGAAGAAGATGCTATTCTGATTAGATATGGACTGGGAAATACACCCTATGAGACTATTGTACACCATGACCAAACCTGGGTACTTCTATGTTTAAGATAAATGTGTCCATCCTGACCAAATGTGGATTTCCTTTAGTTAGAAAAAGTTCCATTTTAAAAAAAAACCCAGACTTCAGTTGTCCACAATTCTTGTCACTAATTTTTCTCTTTTGCGTCTCATTGCTGAAGATCATTTTGACCACTGAAATGATTTGCTAGTTGATATCACTTTATCAGAAGAACCAAGACATTCCCAGAAAGTTTCATTGGCCTTTTTTCTCAGAGCAAACTGTACTGGCTTCTTGAAGAAGAGATATACAAAACTTCCTTTTACAGGATTCTTTTTAAGTAATGAGAGGACTTCTGGATTTATGAGAATCTTTATAGCCTGAGAGTTATTCTGTGCAAAATCCACACATAATAATAATTAATAATTTGTTTTATTTATATACCGCTATTCCAAAGATCATAGCGGTGAACAGCAAGTAAGCTAATTAGCAAGTAACATGGTTGTTTTGCATCATGCACAGCATTTTCTGCATAGAATATAATAATTCTATATAGAAATATTATTTCCTGAACAGAAATTGTTTCTGGTACAGAAACCACTGTAACTGGGGATTTGTTGTGTGCAAAATTCACACATGGTTGATTTGCATAGAAAACAATGTTTTCTGTGCAGTAAAAAGCAGTTTCATTGGAGGAAACACTTTTTGGAAATGTTGTTTTCTATGCAGGAAATATTGTTTGATGAACAGAAAATGCTGTTTTTCTGTGTAAAATGGTCACATGCAAGCTTTGTGCAGAATATATCCCAAATTGTGAATAGCCCTCAAAACTGTGTGGTTTTCAAAAATTTCTCACAGTGAAAAGAAAATTGCTAAAATTACTTGTTCCTTCCTTGGAACTTAGTGAAAAATTACATCCATCATAGATTATGTTCAGAGGTAACAACAGTTCTTTGTGTAAATGGCAGAGAGAGGAGCAATATACTCCATAATTCTTAAGTGAAAGGACCCCTGTTGTTCAGTCCATCAGCTATTTCTATACAAAGATTTGACCCCTTAGTTCACCCTTAAATATTTTTAAGAGCAATATACTTATATTTTCTTTTTTAAAAGTGCAAATGACTATCCTTAAAATGGTAAAAACAATAATAATACAAAACCAATAAATAGAATTAGCTCCAACTGGAATGCCACATTAGTCTTTCTAGCGTGAAAGTTAATAATATCTGGTGCATAAGAAAAATAAAGAGGAGAAGGAGGACAGTGAGGAGTTATGGATTCACAATGGAAGAGCCCCTTCGAGGGCAGCCAGCAGCAGGGGGTTCCCCTTTGACAGGCTTCCTTTGTGAGCGCCTCTAAAGAGTCGTACCTTAAGAATTCAAGCAGCTTCAGTGAAAATGATGGCTATACATCAAAAGTGATTTTGGATTTTGAACAAAAGGTTTGTCTAAGGAGTCTTCAAACACCAAGAAAGATTAATAGTTATAATCAAAGAATGAAAGAGGAAAGTAAACAAACCAACAATCCTGATTGGACTTCAATTTTGGAGAGATCTACAATGGATGACATTGAGAAACTAGAGCGTGTCCAAAGGAGGGCAACTAAACTGGTGAAGGGTCTGGAAACCATGCCCTATGAGGAACGCCTTAGGGAGCTGGGGATGTTTAGCATGGAGAAGAGAAAGTTAAGAGGTGATATGATAGCCGTGTTTAAATATTTGAAGGGATGTCATATGGAGGAGGGAGGAAGCTTATTTTCTGCTGCTCCAGAAACTAGGACTCGGGCAATGGATGCAAGCTACAGGAAAAGAGATTCTACCTCAACATTAGGAAGAACTTCCTGACAGTAAGGGCTGTTCGACAGTGGAACACACTCTCTTGGAGTGTGGTGGAGTCTCCTTCAGAGGCTTCAAGGGCTGCAGTATATCATCATGGCTATCATTTTGGGTGATTGAAATCACATGTCCTGGTGCCTTAGTGATGCCTCAAGTGCGCCATTGGTGCCTTGCGGCATCACAAAAGCACCACAAGAAGAACCCGCTTTGCGAGTTCTTTTTGTTCCGTGATGGAGCCGCACGGTTTGTCTGCTGCGGCTACCTCACGGACAAACCAGGGTGGTGGGAAACCACCCTTTTTGGGTGGTCTGTATCCTGCCAAAGATACCTAACCACATGCCCCCCAGTGGTTAGTTGATAGCAAAGAGCTTCTGTTTCTTCTAATGAACTGAACCAATCCATGCACACCAAGAAATCCTCTCATGGATGGCCTCTTTCTCTTGTAATGGGAAGAGGCTGTGTTAATCCAACAAAATTGGCTGTATTCCACATGTTCATGCTATAATAGGTTTGTTAGTCTTTTCTATAATAAGTATATTAGCTATGGGGATTTTTGTTGCTTTTTCTAGGAACCCCCTGAGTTTATCAGACCTCCTATCTGTACCAATCAACATCTGTTTGATCATTGCATAGGCTGAAAAAAATACCCTGAGCACAAAGAGAAATCCTGGGTTAATTCTGAGTTAAGATAAAATGCTACAGTATTCATGTGGTTAATGCACATCATTTAAAAATCACTGCATGCTGGGATAGACAGAGAACCTCTTGGTGGAGCAGCAATTCAATCAACAAAAAGTAATGCAGGATTGCTGTCTTTTTTGCTCACCCTCTCTGAAGTTGGTGTGAGAGCATTTATGGCAAATCACGCAATCTGCAGATAATGTTAGTGGCACAATACATTTTGTTTAACTGACAACAAGCCAGAATGATCTGAACTTTAAATCAAGCATGCCTTGGTAGCATGGAGCATTATACGTGGCTCAGGATGGCCTGAGGGCTGCAAGATCAATTCAGCACTGCTGAGCCATGTCAGCAATGGCTACTTTAGGATGCAGACAAGGGATCTGTTTGCTGAGGAAGTTTAACTGCATTGAAAAGGTTAAGGCAGGGAGGCATTCAAAAATCAGAAACCAAACAAATGCATTTTAACAGCTTGATTACACATTCAAGATTATTCTCCCATCACTAAACAAACATAAGCAGCACACATGACTGTCCCCTCCTCAAAGATTATGAAATTCATTAGCTCATGAAAACCTGTCTGTCACAGTAGATATGATCTTATTTCTTTATTTATTTGTGAGTGTGCAAAAAAAAGACAAAAATGAAAACACCAGTAAAGAAACCCAATCAAAAGTGGATGTACAGCAGTAGCAAAACAAAAAACCACAAATAAGTCCAGAGAGCCAGCATGGTGTAGTGATTTGAATATTGTACTAAGACTTCAGGAGACTAGGGTTCAAATCCCTGCTCAGCCATGGAAAAAACACTGGGTAATCTTAGACAAGTCACAGTTTTAGAGAAAGGCAATGAACAAATCTCTTGAGCAGAAAATCTTGCCAAGATAATCCTGTGATAGGGTTGTCATATATCAGAGTTGACTTGGAGGCACATAACAAGATTTCAACAAAAGCTAATGAAATGTCCAGCTAGACATCCATATCACTCTGACCTTCTGCATTAAAAGTCTGTCACTGAGTTACTTAGGATTACAATAACCATTAAATAATAACTATGGCATAATGATATGCGCTGTGTTCATAAACTCCCTTCTTCTTACGGTCTCCTCTTCCTCCTCACATCTATTTTGATTGATTGGTTTTTATTAAAAAGTTTATACCCCATTCCAGATCAAGAGACCTCAGGGAGGCCTACGTATAATAGCATTAAAACAGGCTAAACAGACGGAGAACAATGAGATAGTTTAAATAAGCTAAAAACATATTAAACAATATGAGTTAAAACAGATTTAAAATATAAGCATTTTAAAAACTATATATAATGATATTTGGGTTGAATTATTGCAGCACAAAGGCTTTGATGATCAGCCAGGTTTTAACTTGGCACTTAAGTGATAAATGCATTGGTGCCAGTCAGGCCTCCAGGTGGAGAGCATTCCATGGTTGGGGTGCCATGTCCAACACAGCATATTGATCTCACTACTGGGGCATGGAGGACAGACCACCACCAACCCTGCAGATCTTAATTCTTACGCAGGCACATATTGAGAGGTATTCCCTCAAGAATCAAGGCCACAAGCCATTTAGGGCTTTAAATATTATCACAAGCACCCAGAATTCAAACCAGAAACATATTGGCAGACAGTTCAATTCTTTTAAGACTGGAATGATATGTTGTTTATATGACATTCTAGTCAGTGATTGAACTGCCTCATCTTCCCCTGCTGCAGGTTCTAGGTCTTCTTCAAGGGCAGCTCCATGTAGACCACATGTCAGTAATCTATCCAGTGTGTTATCAGTGTATGTACTACTGTTGCTAGGTTGCCTGGGAGGGCGTCACCACAATAAAACGCAAAGCCACATGTGGAGGAAAGGCCACAACTTTATTAACTCAAACAGCAGCAAAAAGGTAGGGTTGGCCAAAAGCATGAGTTCTGGATCATCTTACAACCCGCCGTTGTAGGATAAATGGCATGTCGTATAAAGCAAGGCCTCGGGATGAGCTAGGGGCTAGATTAACGCCATCTTGTATCCATGCAACCCGCTGATTGCATTTGATTAAAGTCCCTAGTCACCGGGAAGTGGTGTCACGTTATGGCCCCCGCAATGACTACAACATATGCCCTCATCGCTCCCGTGTCCCATAGGGACTCCCGATACGGTGCTATGCAACCTTATAGACCATGCCTACCAGATCCAGAACCTCTGCTGCCGCCACAAAGGCCGTTCAGCAGGAATGCCACCGCCAACCCTACCCTGCAAGCAACACCAACAGGGTTCAGGGAAGCTGCCTAGCCAGCCTGACCCAAGCCAAAAACAAAGTCCTTCACTACCGAAGCTGCAAGCAAATCAACGCGTTTGGCCTGGTGTGATGCACATCTGACATAACACAAATGTCCACCCAAGAAAAGCCAGGTTCAATTTTAACGCCGCCAGAGAAGAAACCAGTAATTGCAGTCATCCAGCAAAGCAGCGAAACAGCAACTAACTGCAATGCTGGTGCTTGGCCCAAACCTGAAGGTGAAAGAACTGACCAATATGCAAATATAGCAAAACAGTATAAATACAAGTGATAGAGCATGCACACGAAAAGGAAGAGAGATAGGGGTACCAACACAAACCAGGTGAACAGCCACAGCAAGACATGGCTACTTAGGAACAGGGCCAGCTCCCCCGCTGTGAAGAGAGGCAGAGCAAGGTATCTGAAAGGCCTGAGATTTGGGAGGGGCTAGAGGGCAGGACAGCCTAGCATGAGGACCTCTGCAAGAGGCACACAGGTGATCAAATTTGCATAGCGGGCGAGAACACTTGCCAAAATTGAAATCTAGGCAAACAAGGCCCAGACTAACAGAAGGGGCAGAGCAAGTGGAAGAGGCAGGGGGAACAGCCTGAGTTCCAACTTCCAACAGCCAAATGTCGGAGTGCAGGTGATCCCATCTCTCTCTGGAATTCTGGGAAGCATGCTGGCGGAACGCCATATTGTAAGCAATAGCTGCCGAATCGCTGGCAAACTCTCTGGCCTTAAGGACATGCAGCAAATGGCTGTTGAACTGCCAAGCCCGTTCAGGGAAAGCCATGGCAATAACAGCCCTAAAAATGGTGAAACCTTCTAGCCAATTGTCAAAATTGTGGTCAACAGGGGGAAAATTGGGAAACTTCTTTTTTCCTCTGGAAGAGGTGACCGCCAAAGCTGTTTGACCTGTCGGAGGAACCAAATCAAAGACATCAACGAAACAGCCCCTGAGAATCAGCTTCCTGGTTTTGCGAGGTAGATGAGAGCCAGGAGGTGCACAAACTGGAAACCCTTGTGCTTCCTGGTCAACCCAAACCCCCTGAAGACCGAGCTGCCAGGTACGATGCTTGATGGCCCTACGCGGCAGGCCTGGTACCAAGCATGCTCAACCCAAAAGTGATCTCTGCCAGAAGGTAAAGGTGAATTGACAGCATTGAAAGCACCTTGAGCAGCCTGAGAGGAATGAGCCTGTCAATGTCTTTTCTTGGATCTGTGACCTTTTTTGTGCTGTTTACGTCTGTTGGCACCATCCACGTTGTCGAACACCTCGCCGTCCGAACTAGAAGATGATGACAACATCAAGCTGGAGCTGGATGATGACACAACTCTTGAGTGCATCGCTGCCACAGAGGCCTTGTTGCGAGCTGCCGAAGGAACTTGGCTAGAAGATGAGGCTCCAGAAGAACTGTCAAGTGCCTGAAGTGAAGGAGATTCTGTATCGATTGTCTGACAGGGCGAAGTGGCTTTTGCAATAAGCTCAGCAATGGAACGAGACAGCTTCGACTTTGCCGGTTGGGAAGAAGATGCAGCCTGTTGGATAAGCTCTACTATGGAACGAGACAGGTTGGCTGCCACCTCTGGAGATAGTAAGCTGGGATTCAACTGACTCGGAGGCTGGTCCTCATGAGCCTGGGCAGAGTTGGCCCCACTGGTGTCAGCCGGCCAAGCCGAAACAGAAGGTCTCTGTGAAGAAGACAAATTAGCCCACGAGCGCCTGGGGAAGCCTGACTGTCCTCTAGTAGAAGGTCGAGATGAAGAAGCCACAGGTGGCAGTTTGGAGGCATGATGACGTCAACAATTATAAAACAGCTCAGCAACAATAAAAGGCAAAAAACTGCACCCACAGAGAGTAAAACAAAAGATCTGCACACCCTGAATGTAGCAACAGTAAAAAACAGTCTAGCCTTGTGAAGGGGAGGTGCTGGGAAGGGTGAAAGAAAAAGGAGCAGAAACCTCATAGGCCCCAGTCCTAAACAAATGGTGGGCGCCACCGCAGAAAGGGCGCGAAAACGCCGTGGGGGAGGGGCAGAGCCCACCACCTACCACGCGCGTCCGTGCGCCACAGCTCCCAACAACGAGCCACAGGGCACCGCCAAAGAGGGGTCTCGGCCCCGAGGGGAGGAGGGAGCAAGCCCCTAGCCTATCCTCCCTGAAGAGCTTGGCTCTACATTGAAGCAGAGCCGAGCAGCAATGGCGCCAGAGAGGACGCCGCATGGCCTTTATATAGGCCTACTAGCAAAGGTGGGGGCCAAGAGGTAGAGTCACCCCGCCCCCAGGAGCAGCCAATCGGCTGCCCTGGAGGACTGGGGCAACCATTGAGAGGGACTATCCGCCTCCCAGAGCGTTGCTCAGGAGGCGGAAGTCCCTCCCTTTCCCCTCTCGGCCAGCCAATTGGAGGCTAGCGAGCCCCAGCAAGGCATGCTGGGGCGCGCCAGGCCTCCGTGGTGCCAGGCCCCGGCGGCAACGCTGCCTGCCCGGGGAGTCGGGCAGCAGCCTTTATCTCTGTCCAGGAAAGACAGTAGCTGGTACACCTGTCAAAGCTGGCACCAAGCACTCCAAGCCACAGAGTCTCCTTGTGTTTCCAGTGACAGGGATCAATCTGAAAGCACTCCTAATTCTTTCTTTCTTTCTTTCTTTCTTTCTTTCTTTCTTTCTATTTTTTACTTGCTTCTTCAGGGAGAGTGAGACATTTAGCCTTCTCTGTCAGTGAGCTCTGGTGTCACAACAAACTACAATTCCCAGGGTTTTAATGGGGCAATTAAAGCACTCTCAAACTGGATTATTTCTTCAGACCTCTGAAGACAAGAAGAAATAGAGCTGAGTGTCATCATCTTACTGATGGAAGCCCACTTTACTAGTTTAGAATGCCTGAATAGTATTTTTATTATAGATATTATTTCAATGTTAGCCAAATTAGCTAAATGATTTAAAATATTGGGAAGTTCTGAATGAATCAGAAGTCCATGTAGTCCACCACTGTGTTTCTAACTGCAGCTGGTTAGAGTACACCAGCAACCTGCTGAGGAGAGACATAAATGCAAACGTCTTTCTCTGTTGTTTCTCCATAGATCTAGATCTCTTTTGATGGGGTCAGCATCCAGTGGTATAAATAACTGCAAGGACCACAGAAATGGTTGATACAATTCCACTCAGTCATCTACATGTATAGATTGGCGCTATGGGGAGGAAAAATGTAGAAAATCTGCTTTTTGTGTACATCTCAGGTTGAATTCTTGCAGTTTCTGATTTAAAAAAAAATCAGTTGGCAGGTGATAGGAAGCACCTCCCTTGGAGAATCACTGCTAGTAAGAGTTAACAATATTGGCTAGATGGATGCAGGAAACAACCCAGTCAGATATAATACAGATTTCTCCATATGAAACTTTGTAGCTCAACCCTGCGGCTAGAATAAAACACTCAAGAAATATTTGGATCTTATGGGGAAAGGTAGTCTAAAATGACTTTGTCTAAAGTAAGATTTTACCTTGCCCCAGCTGCCATCTGACATCCATTACACTATGCTGAGGAAAATGAAAAGAAGTAAAGCAGGGCCACCATCAAACTTCCTAAGAAGTTACATCCATTGGGCCTAGCCTCTCTTCACTTGTCATCTGTCAGCCATTGCACCAGACTAAGGAAAACAGCTGAACAGAGAGAAGAGGGCAGACCATCATATTTGCCCAAGCTGATAGATCAGCAGTTGGTGGGGGGTGGGGGGACCTCTGTCTGTTCTGTTTCTAAATGTGATGCATCTCTTACTTGATTGGTATGTCAGGAAAAGAACTGAAGTCTTCCTTTGCTTTGGATGTCAGAATCATTTTGGATTTTTTAGTGAGAAGATGAAGAATGATCTAGAGCTACCTCTTCCTCCCTTGCTACCCATGGAGCACATGAGATGACACTAATGATCACCCAGAATTTGTATGTTGGCAAAGGTAAGGAAATACTTTTGTATTAACCTTGATGCTGGGAAATATCCTTCTTTCCTTCCTTTTGCCTTCAGGAATGTATCTCTCCAGTGTAATAATTTTCTTCTTCATCTTTATCTGCCAGAGGAAATTGTCTTTTCAGAATCTCATCATTGCCTCTGGAAAAGAAGATGAGCCTCTAGAAACAGGTGCTTAGCTAATCTCACTGACATTTCATGTCACTATTTAGAACAAGGCTCCATCATGTTGAGAGGCTGTATATACATCAGTGTTATTTTTCACTACTGCTCTGCAGGAAAGTGTGGCAGAAATGCCACATCTCATTTGTAGGGTATTCTTCCCAGCAGCGGGAGAGTTACAAGATGGGACAGGAAGGCATGACCCCGTCTGCTACTGTTCCTCAGCTAGTTTGCTAGCATTTCCTTGTAATGTAGTGACTCTCCTGGTTTCACATCTTTTTACAGCAACAAATGCCACCTCTGCTCCTGTTTGAACTCTTTCCTGTTTACTTGCTTAACTCAAACTTCATAGGTTTCTCTGATGCTCTGTTTCTTAATAATATTAACAATTTAGTGCACTGTTAATTTAAATAATTACTATAATAATAATAATTTTCTTTCAAGGAGTGGTGGGTTTTTTGGACGTTTACTAAAACTCCAGCTGCTGAGGCTCTTAAGAAAAACTAGCAACCATGACTCTTAGAACGTGGCTCAAAGGCTTAGAAATCATGAGGAAAAATAATGGAATGGGACTATGAAATACTAAGCATAAACTCTCTGCAGTCCTGTGGTTTTGGCAGCATACCATATTTTCAGGAACATTTATATTAAGGAATGACTATATTGACATACAGGCTTTGGGATTTAAAAGAAAAATGAAAAGAGCACAACTGTTTATAGGAGAGGAAACCAACAACATTACTCAGCTAATCCCACAGTCCTATCGGACAGATCTTTCTTGGTCTTGTGCACTTTTTGCCTGTAAATTTGCACACACACGTGCGTACACACACATCACATACGGAGTGCTATAATTCTGCCCTCCGCTATTTTTCACCTTTCTCTCAGTCGCTCGCCATAATTTTCTTTGACTAATAGAGTAGGGCAGTGATTTATACAGTGTGAGCCACTAATACACTCTGCTGTCAGCAGCACTTTAGTGTGTCTACGAGACAATGAATACAGGGTTTTCTTTTCTATTCAAAGAGGAATGGGATGGTCATCTCTGCACATGTAAACATATTTTGCATGCACACACATATGCAAAAGCGCTTGCTGCTGAGAGACTACACACACACACACACACACACAGAGGCAGTAGGAGAGCATAGCATAGCATAAGACATGAATATTGGCTTGTTCCATAAATAAAGAGGTCAAACCCATGGGCAGAATGTGTTTGCATAGTTAAAATTAGTGTGCCAGTTGTGCCCATTCCTAGAGATGCCAGATCTAGCCACACTGACACATGCTTTGATTGCATCCCATTGTGTTATGTGTGCTTGCTTTTTGTTTACTAAATACAGCCATAGAAAAGCAGGGTAGATGGGGGCTGCATGGAGCTCTTAAACTTTGCCCCTTCTGAGCACCCCAGAGGAGATTGGTGGTTCTCACATTTGAGATCTTCAACAGAAAGAAAACTCCTAGTAGCAACTTCCCCTGGGACAAATACCAGTCAAAGGACAGGGAACAATCCAGACTGGGATTACAACAGTGGTGTATCATGGTCTCATATCATCTCATAATATGGTTCCATACAAATTTTCCCCTCCTGCAGCTGCTAATTAGTAAAGAAAAAAATAAGCATGCATTACTGCAAACTCTTTGTCCATCAGGCTAATTAAACTGGAATCGATGCCATAACACCATGCAAGATGGATGTCTCAACTGGTTCTACTGTTAGTATGGCATCCAGATAATTATGGAGGTGAATGAATCCTCCAGATACTTTAAAAATTGTCACAGTGGATCTTTGAAAGCCCTTGTGATTCACTCACCACACTAAGTGTTGCCAGTCTTTGAAGCACTTTAAAGAGCTCTGCTACATAGAATGTGATAATGCAACACCAGTGGGTCTTCTTTGAAGCCCACATTCATATCTCATAGGTATATACTGTAGTTTTACTTGGTCAGCTTTGGAAGGACACTTCCACCATGCATGCTTTAGTTATTATTCAGCATGTCTTATTATTCACTATTCCCTAGGAGAAGAGTAAGTTGTGATGTACCAGAGAGAACACTCAGGAGGTGGGGGAGAGAAATTGCAAGTTGTCGTGATGATGGGCTGTGATAGAACCTTTCTTCTGGCTTGCCCTGCAGTTCTGAGCCTTGGGCTCCTGTTACTTATTGTGGCCCTTACCCTCAAGATCCCTTCCTGGTACACTGGACTCAAGGTGTTTGCTGTTCTGCACAGTCAGGTGGCTGTGTGGATTAGTGAGTTGAATGTGATAAAGTGTGGCCAGTCTTCACTGATGAGTTATTAGGGTAAAACATTCAGACAGATATAGAAAATAAAAACAGTAAATATTTATTACTTAACAAATAAGTGAAATATGAAAACATTGAATTCCATCATCATCATCATCATCATCATCTTCTTATATCCTGCCTTTCTCCCGATATAGGGACTCAAGCTCCCAGTAACCTACTCTTCATCCTATTTTTCCCAGATGTTCATCCTGTCTCTGACTGCAAATAACTAACCCTTTTTACAGACAAGCACCTGGTTTCTCTCCTTCCCTCTATAAGCCTGCTTTCACAGCATTCTCTGCACTTTGGTTGCACTTTGTCCAGCTTCTCTCCTCACATGGACCATCACATCTTTCCCTACTACAGCAAGTTAAGGGCATAAATAGGAACACATGTTTTCTTCCCTGGAAAAACCAAGTATAAAAGAATCCTGACTCCCCTTTGATCTTCCAATCCTGCAGCAGGCAATAGATGTTGAGAGTCCAAAGGTCACTCATGGAACTGATCTGACCATGATATCAGAGCTATGTGAATTCCACTATTTTCAGAGCACCCCTTTTTTACCAAATGGAGGGAGGTCTACATTGCAGGTACAATACACTGTCTGTGTTGCATCAGTTGCAATTATTTGGCTTGCATTTTCTTTTGCAGGTACACTCTTTTTGAAAAAGTATTGTTTGTAAGCTATATCATTACCAACTATTTGCTAAGCAGGTAAAGTCTTTTTGTAATCCTTGGACAACCCCAGTGGAATCTATGTGAGTGGGTGGAGAGGAAGGGTGGGAGAAAGAAAGAAAGAGAGATGAAAAGCAAAAGATTTGCAGTGTTCTTTTGAAAATGGAAGAACTTTCCAGTGATGAATGGCAAAATTCTGTATTTACACTGCAGTCCCAGATGTATGACTGTTAAAAAAGCTTGTTAGCATGAACAGGTTGAATGAGTGCTTATTTTATAACAAGTAATACTAGAGCCAGCATTGTGTAGTGGTCTAAGTGTTGGACTAAGATTCTGGAGGCCAGGGTTCGATTCCTCACTAGGCCATGAAGCACACTGGTTAATCTTGGGTAAATAAAATGCTCTCAGCCTCAAAGGAAGGCAATGGAAAAACTCCTGTGAACAAATCCTGCCAAGAAAAACCCATGACAGGTTTGTCTTAGGGTCACCATAAGTTGGAAATGACTTGGAGGCACAACAACAATACTGAAAATAGTCACATTTCCATTTTCCTTTGTTCAGGTTCCCTTAGCCAAACAGCAGACCTCTGGTTGTCAATTTCCAGCTTCAAAATTGTAAGATAAAGAAACAATGGTATATTCACCCATTGTGGCTAATAGGTTGTGATACACTAGCAGGCAATGACATCTTTTTGGATTAAGTCTTAGTAGAGCAGCTCCTCAACAGGAAAATCCTAAACAAGTAGGATTGGGACTTAACTCTTTGAGGTTTCTCCCTCTACCAATGGTAAAACTCTTTCATTGGATTACCATTGACATGTTTTAACTATACAGCACCTAAGAGTTTTTCCAGATATAAAAGTACAGAGGCTTTTAAGAAACTCAATGTTTTTCACTTGGATCTCAAGGAGAGTTACTTTTTGGTTGCTAATGGAGTTGAAATCTTATTATCTTGATTTTTCTGCTCTTTATTTCCCAGTCCCCACATGGCCAAAGAAGGGAGTGGCTACTGTCTCCATTGATCTCTCTCCAAACCATTTTAACAGACAACAAAAGTAACATATGTAAGCTTGTGACTCCAACATTGTCATTTTTCTTCTCCTGTATGATTTTAACACTTTTGGATAATGAAAACGCCAATGGAGCTTTGAAAGCTTACATTATGTATTTTGTATTCTTTTTTAAAAGATATCTCAATAAAAGTATCACTGTTTTGTAGATTTTGGATTTTGTTGAATTCTCCTCTCAAGGGTTCCTATTATGATTTATAGAACTGTCAGTTTCATGAATAGTGAAGCAGAGCTAAGGAATAATTCCCTTGTAAAACACATTTCTTGATGTTTGTGTGCCTCTGACAGAAAGAAGTCAGGTAAATAGATAATAGAAAACAGAGGCCTTTAAGCCTTTGGAGCAGGGACGTAGCCAGGATTTTAGGAAGGGGGGCAGACTAAGTGCCACCATTATATTGGGGCTTGAGTGCGGCGGCGCAGCAGCACGCACCATTCATTTTTCTAACAGAAGGGGGGGTCCGGACCCCAAGACCCCCCCCTTGACTACGTCCCAAATTTTAAGTAGTAAAACGTCATAAGTCATTTCAGACATATGGCAACTGTAAGGCAAATTTATCACATTTTTTCTTAGCAGAATTTCTTCAAAGTGGGTTTGCCTTCGTCTTCCTCTAAACATGAGAGAATATGACTTGGCCAATGTTACCCAGTGGGTTTCCATGGTCCAGCAAGGATCTGAACTCTGGTCTCTTAGTGTCCTAGTCCAACACTGGCTCTCATGTTACCAAAATAAAGTATTTGATCTTGAATATGACATAAAAACAATGGCTGCAGATTTCAACAAATGATATTCAATGCTCAACATTTGGCATACCAATATAAAATGAAGGTAAATGCTTGCATCTAGAACAGGGATTGGCATGCTCCAGAGCCAATCAAAGTTCAGCTCCTTCAGAGGCCTCAAATGGATGTTGCATCAGTGGCCTTTTGGACTGTTTGGGGGAGGTGTCTCTTCCCCTTTGGGGGAAGTAGATAAACCCAGAAAACAGCATTTTAAATGCAATTTTAGTAATGAGGGCCAAAAATGGCAAGAATGCTGCTCCCCCCCAAAATTGGGAGCTCTTGAGGGCTTGTCTGAGTCAGTGAGGATCCCAAGCTCCACAGTGGACCTCCTCAAAGGCTACATATGGCTTGGAAGGCATACAGTACCCGTTCTTGGTCCCCCGTATCCAGTTATTCAGTGAGCTTGACATACAACCTCAGTCTAACAAATTCCAAATAGTGTATTAGCCAGGCCTGCCGGTTTCGTCTTGCACAAAAGTTGCAGTGACATCAATAGAACTATAATGGTATTGCAGCCAAATTATGTATAAAATCCCACACAGGCTGCCAACCCCCTTCTTGTTAGTGTATAATTACCAAGGCTTATCTTTCACAGCAGAACACAAAAGGTGTTTTATACATGACAGCTGCACTTGTTCAGATTTTACAAGGTGCAGCTAAGGCAAGATTTTTTGGAAAATGTGACACCTCTTCTGAAATAACCTTAACAGAGAGCAAATGTATCAGGAGCTTACAAGGCAATGTAATAGCATCCAAGAGTTTCCAATGCCCAAAATACCTTACTTAAGTATGTAATGTAAGCAATGCAATATAATATGCCTTCTTTTAAAACTAGGGCAATCCTATCTGTTCATGTAAGATTTATAGTCATTTACTGTGAGTGCCTGAAGAACTGCATATAAATCCTGTTTTCTCCGTTTGATCTTAATTTTAAGAAACTTTATCCAGTTTTTTGAAAATTATTATTGTTCTAACTTAGAACTGAGGCAGAACAAGCTGTGATCTGAGATGTGTGTATGTGTGTGTGTGTTGGTGTAGGTATATACGCATGTGTTTGTGTGTGTGCATATATACATGCATCTACATACTTGTGAAGGTGATCTAATTTCTTTGACTCATGTTTAATCTTTCAGGGAAGACATATTTTAGCTAAAAGAATTTGTTGATGTCCACACTGTAAAACAGACATGAATTCTTCATACTGATTACCTCAATTTGATGGTTTCAATGTCCATGTTGAAACTAGTCAAAACTTTAAAGAAGGTATTCAAGGTTGCAGAACGTTGTTCCCATAGTAGCTTCTGTCTTTTTAAAGTGCATAGTAAAGCCTGGAGTGGATTTACCTCTCCACTGGTCTGGAAACTGCCTGCCACCTCTACAGGAGAGAGTATTGGGGAGGTATAAATAAGTCCTGCATTCCATGCATTCAGAACTGAGTATACAGACACAGAACTGGGTACTTTTATCAACTTGAAGCATATGATTTTGCCACAGCATTCTATCTTCATGAGTCTTAAGCATGGTTTTATGGAGCTTATGTCATAACAACTTTAGCTATAACTGTCTCTCTAATGGGCAGTGAATCACATAATAGTCCAGTGGTCTTGTGCTTGACAATCACTGGTGTGATTTTAAATTTTGTGAGTGATCATTCTTAGTTTCCTCACTCAATTCCCCCCCCCCCCCGAAAATGTTTCCATTCTCATGTGCTCACTATATAGAAACAGACATTCTGGTTCAGGGATGTTCTTAAAAACTGTTAAGTTCTATTGGTTCAATAATTTTTAGGAAAAAAATAGTTTAAAAATTACTTTAAAACACTATCTTTGTTTTGAACAATGACACAGTTCAGTTCAAACCAAAGACTAATTACATCCATTGAGATTTAGTCTGGTTCCACTTTGATTTGCAGTAAGCCCATCTCATTTATACCAGCATTATCCACTTAACTTCACAGATCAATGTATAGTTCTACAAAGTCATTCTTGGGCTGCATCTGCACTGCAAAAATAATTCAGTTGGACACTGCATTTACTGTCATGGCTCAATGGAATTCTGGGATTTGCAGTTTTGTGAAATGTTAACCTCCTTTGTCTGAGTGCTGTGGTGTCACAACAAACTACAAATCGCAAGATTCCATCAGATAGAGCCATAACCAGTTAAAGCAGCATCAAACTGCATTAATTATACAGTGTGGTAGCAGCCTTGAAACAGAAGATATAGGTAGTTATACTACTTGATTGTTTTCTATAGAAAGTTGAAGGTGAATGAAAAGAAAGCAAAAATACCCCACAGTGTACCACACTGCAAACCATGGTTTGTTATATGGACCACAGTGAATTCCCAGATCCAGCCACAACAGAAGTCTTCCCCTAACACCTGAGATGGGAGAGAAAGGAGAAGCACAGCAAAGGAAACATTAAACAGCTGCAAGAAACCATCAAGACAGTTTATCCAAAATGACCAACAAACATATGGATGATTTATAAAAGAGTCTGTGCTCCATGAGAACAATTCCAGTTTTGCGTTCTTAAGAAAAAGGGATACTGTGGTGGAAATTACACTTTATGTGTAATACAGACAAATCTTATGATGTAGACACACCCATGTTCCACTTGGTAACGTATGAGCTTTGGCAACATTTCTAGTAACAATTAATGTGCTGGAGCAGAAGAAAGGCCTAACCTAGCCCTTCACAAAGTATGTAAACACAGACAGATCTGTCCTTTCCTTGTGCCCCCATATCAGCTATTCAGATGTACTGTTCCATCATGGCATTGACTAGAAACAACTAGGGCAAAATGGGCAAGATAGAATCATGGAACATACCAAATGTATCCATTTTGATGGGAGACTTTAATCTCTTAAATTTCTGACCCTCCTTCTGAACCCCTTCTTTACAATGCAGAATTCCTCACAGTGATAGCCCACATCTTTCTTAGGATTTCCACTTCTCCCAATGGATTTTGTTTGGGTTTATTGCTAGTATGGGCAGGTTGGTCTCATATAGTATTGTGATGTAGAAGAAAAGCATTTAAAACAATACTTCTAAGGAAGTGTCTTATTCATATTTGCAGATCCAAATGAGAGTATGGAGCATAAAGTGTGCGATAAAGTCATATACGCATAATTGTACACTTGTTTTGATCTTTGCAATTGATCTCATGTTCCCTTGGTTTTTCTCTGTACATTAAATAAGTGTGAAACTGAAAGTTTGTATTTCCAAAAGCTCTGTTCTTTTAGCAGATTAATCATGATTTCTGTTTTTAAGTATTCTGTGACCCAATTAGGAATGGAGCTTTTCTAATCTGTAAGTGGAGATAAGATATATCAACAACCCAATAATAATTTCCAGTTCTTGTAGAGATATATCAGTATTGACATGGATAAGAACACCTTCAAAAATTAATCTTGTATGAGGAAGTCCTTATATGTTGTAAGCAGCAGCTTCCCTCCGAGTCATATAGCTGAATGTATTTGCCCTGAGTTCTGTTTCCACAGCCATCTGGACCTACTGCTAAATATGAAATATAGGACCATTTTGCTAGTTTGCATATCATTACAAACATTTATCTGAGAAGTCCACAAAACCTCTCTGTCAATATTTTGGTTTTATTCTTATTTCATATTGAGCTTTTCCTATTTTGAAACGGACTTTAGCTACAGAACAGAATATGAATTGCTTCTCCTTGCAACATAATTACAGAATGAGGAATAGGTTTGCATTCTTTCTATGTACCAGATTTAGAATTAATCCATTGAATTAGCAGCAAAACAAAAAGGTTTGCTATTAAATATTTGCTAGAAAAATGTACATGTGTACCATTGTTTTTTTAAAAAACAATTATGAGCTTGTTCCCACTAGGGGAAACCCCGCGTTCTGAATCGATTTCATTAGGCAGCGTGCCCATTAGGATTCGGTTTAAATCTAGAACAGTTCTAGACCAACCCGGAATCGTTCCCACAAGAAATCGAATCCAGAAGCGGGTTAAAATTTAAATCCGTGTTTTCCTCATTTAACGCGTGTTAAAAAAACACTAGGGTCCTACCTAGTGTTTTTCCCTTGATTCGAGTTAGGAACCGGAGTATTTAGATGAGAACGATAGCATTTGAATCGGGCTAGAAGGATGGGAGGAGCTGACTGCGATGGGGGCTGTCATTGGGGGAGTTGCCCTTTCTGTCCCCATCCGTCGTGGCTGTCGCCATTTTTGCTTCCCTCACCCCTTTATCCGCTGTGGTCTTTCAATAAGAGATAAGGATTATTTTTATTTTTTATTTTAATGGTTTACAGGCGCTTAATCTCTTCAGCGCTTTAAGCGCCTGAAGTCCCGGCTGCTCCAGCGCCTGCATCTGCAAAGGACTACAAGGCTTCTCCCGGTGGATTGCAACCTCCCCTCTGTGTGGGGAGAGCCCATTTCTAACGGAGGAGAGGCAGGAAGGGAAGGCTCCTCTCAAAGAGGCATTCCCTGCCCGCTTGGGCTCTGATCTCGCCCAGGCAGGGAAGGGAAGCCTCCTCGCGAGGAGGCATCTGACCTCGCCCAGGCAGGGAAGGGAAGCCTCCTCGCAAGGAGGCATCTGATCTCGCCCAGGCAGGGAAGGGAAGCCTCCTCGCGAGGAGGCATCTGACCTCGCCCAGGCAGGGAAGGGAAGCCTCCTCGCAAGGAGGCATCTGATCTCGCCCAGGCAGGGAAGGGAAGCCTCCTCGCGAGGAGGCATCTGACCTCGCCCAGGCAGGGAAGGGAAGCCTCCTCGCAAGGAGGCATCTGATCTCGCCCAGGCAGGGAAGGGAAGCCTCCTCGCGAGGAGGCA
>NW_024802940.1:2462840-2463133 GCF_019175285.1 Sceloporus undulatus | reverse complement strand
CCCAGGCAGGGAAAGGCTCTGATCAATGGGGGGGGGGGGGGATAGAGCCTTTCTCCCTCTCTTTCTCAAACGGAATCTGCCTTCTCCTCCAACCCTGGAAAGAGAATCTTTGGGAAGAGTGCTCCCTCCCTGCTTTTCCAGCAGCCTCCTTCATTGATCTGAAGGGACATGAAGCGGGGATGCTGCCCTGGAAAACCTATCCCATAGTTCCTCTGGAGAGAGCTTTGGTTTCCTACTAAATTCGCATTGCCAGCAGCCTCCTTCTCATTGATCTCTGTGGGCTCTCTGAAGGG
>NW_024802940.1:2370518-2462740 GCF_019175285.1 Sceloporus undulatus | reverse complement strand
TATCCCATAGTTCCTCTGGAAAGAGCTTGGGTTTCCTACTAAATTCGCATTGCCAGCAGCCTCCTTCTCATTGATCTCTGTGGGCTCTCTGAAGGGGTTCTGCCTGGCTGTCTTAGGAGACATGAAGCAGGGATGCTGCCCTGGAAAACCTATCCCATAGTTCCTCTGGAAAGAGCTTGGGTTTCCTACTAAATTCGGAGGGAAAATGTATATAATAAGGCAGACAGCGCTTATGACGTTTGATCGTTTAAGCGCCTTGATTGGTCCATTTAAAAAAAAAAACCGCCAAAAATAAATCGAATCAGAAACGGTCACAGAGATGGAAACGATGTCACAGATAAATCGATTCAGATTAATGCGGGTTAACGTTACGTCATTCTGACGTAGTATTGATTGACAACTCCAAATAAGGTATGGAGGAGAAGAATCGCTTTATTTAAACACCGATTTCATGCCAAGTGAGAACGCTTACTGAACGCTTGCAGGTAAAAAATCCGAATTAAACAAGCAGATGGGAACGATGAATAAAGCGATTCTGAAAGCGGGATAACAACTGTGTTATTTTAATTCGATTTTATTAAAAATGTTTTATTTTAATTCGTATCAAATCCTAAGTGGGAACAAGCTCTATTTAAACATTCCTCAGTTGGACTGAAAAACATGAAAAGTGGGAATCTGAACATTCCCCCCCCTTTTTTTTTTCTTTCTTTCTTTCTTTCCTTCCTTCCTTCCTTCCTTCCTTGCTTCCTTCCTTCTTTTTTTCTTTCTTTTCTTTTTTCTTTTTGCTGGTCATGTTTTCAAAATGTAGCTTTGGAAAGAGTAAATGTAAAATCATTTATCTATTTAAAAGGAATTCTCTGTGAATTTCTTGGGAGAAGATGAGGACGCTGAGCACCCCAGAGGAGATTGGTGATTCTCACATTTGATATCTTCAACAGAAAGAAAACTCCTAGTAGCAACTTCCCCTAGGACAAATACCAGTCAAAGGACAGGGAACAATCCAGACTAGGATTACAACAATCTCACTTCCTTCCATGACTAAAATCCAAAGTACATATTATGGTAATACCTCTGTTAGCCCAACCAGAAGGAACAAAGGTCATCATGCTGACTTTGGAAACTCACTGCCCTGTTCATCAGACAGAGATGGCAAAACATCATGTAGGGGAAGAAAAGTGATGTCATCAGAATCACAGCTCTGCCTCTGTCATAGAGGTCCATCTAAACAGAAAGTGTAGACCATGACTCCTTGTCCAATGGCTATGAGGTGACTGGGAACAAAAGCAATAAAAGAAAGCAATGCGTTTTTCTCTTCATTTGCAGCCATGAAGTGCCTGCCTTTGAGATTTGGGTCTGTCTCTGTCCTGTGGGAGACCAGTAACCTTATCAAGCTACAACCTTCAAATATTATACAGATGGAAATAGGACACATGTGACTAAACAACATCAGAGTGTTGTCAAGATGGCAGAAACATACAAGCTAAGAGAGACTGCAGCTGTTTGCTTTTGCCTGAGTCTAATGGGAAGGGCAAGATTCCTCTACCTCTCTCCTTCCCCTGTACTAAGTTAATTGCATGAATGAAGGGGGAAAGTGGTGTTACTTAAATTGCAGAGGGTCCCAAAAGAGCACCCACAAATTGAATTCTATGGAGCAGTTAATTTAGCTCAATAGGAAGCAGTTGAGAAGGCTTCAGTAATGAAAAGCTGGGATCTCTGCCTTTGTATAACAGTTCTAAATCCAGAGAATTTCCAGAAGTAGTTCTAGATTAATTTAGTTTATTTAAAAAGGAGAATTCACACTCACAAGCACATCCACACACAAAAACTAATGATGCAAAGGTGGTAGGTAACTAAGAGGAAATACTGTACCAATCCAAAGTGTAGCTCCAAGTGTGGGGTTCCTCACAGGAATGAGGATGGTTCAGTAGCCCCCTGAGACACATGGGGTGGCTAGCTACTGAGGTGTCCAGCGGAAATCAAACAAAGATTCTATCTGCATTCAAACTAGACAGTTTGCTAGTGTCTGGGTACAGGTATTTATAGCAAGAAACACATCCTGAGGGCAGTGTTTCTGGAGTTGAAGAGTAGGGTGCAATATGCAAGAACATCCAGAGAAAAGGAGTCTCATTTCCAGAAAGAAATTCTCTTTGCCCACTGTATGCAAACAATCTCCAAGTCCAGCTCACTACCACCAATCTCTTAGTGAAGGGATTATGCAGAGTCTGATCCTGAGACATTCCATCATGGCTACTTGCCTTTGGCTTCTCCAATGCTGAGCCATCCAGATATCCCAATATGGTTTGGCTGATTTCCTGGGCTGGGGCGCCCCATTTTAGCTGCTTGTGAACAACCTCCCTGAAAGATATTAATTTTATATCAAGGGTCACAGAGGGGTGACTGAGAGCTGGATCTTGGGTTACAGTGGGAAAAGGAGAGAGAAACTGGAGCATTTCTTGGGAGAAGATAAGGGGTCAATCTCACTTCCTTCCATGGCTAAAATTCTGCCAAAGCAGGACTGTTGGAGCGTACGTGATTCATTTTGTGCCTTCTGATTGAACTAAATCAGAAGGTATCACTGGAATTTGCACTTTGAATGTCGTTTTATCCTCAGTGTGACCTCCTGTATCTTTTTTGTTTCTTCTCATGGAAAAGGGAGTAATGTCTCCTGTCTTCTTTCATTTTCTGTCTCTGGTCTTGGTTCCTTTAATACATTTTCTCTGTGTCTACAGCTAAGAACAGAGACAATTTTGTTATGTTCACATTTCCCTACGAAAATATCTTTCAAAGTTCCTGAGACTGAGGGCTGAAACAGATGGACAGTAAGCACCAGCTTACTGGTGATGTGGGGGCGTGGTGTTCAGATGGCACATGTCCCATGCTTCCAGGAAGTTGCATGCCTGAGCACATGTGCGCCAGTGTCATGACATTTCGGTGGTGCAGTGTTTATACATGCCGTTCCAAAGAGCTTTGGTAGGGGTGGAAAAGATGCTGCAAAAAGGAGCTGCAATTTGCCACTTCTTTTTTGTGGCAACAAAATGCTGGAGTGAGGCCACAGTGTGCAGTTGCTGTGGCACCCACCAGGTTGTTTCAGAGGCGGCATCACACCACCCCTTTGGGCCATTTTGTTTTGGCCCTGAAAATGGGTTAAAGGGCATCTTTTGACTTGGAAATCTCTACCTTTCTGAGTCTCATGATGCATTTCATGAAGAAAAATGTGGACAAAACTGGTCTTATGTTTAAAAATATGCATTATGAAAAAAATGTGTATTACTCAAAAGGTAAGGCAGATATGTTTCCATTAAATGGGAAATGGTTAACAATAAGTTTATTAATACTGCCTAAAATACATCTATCTATCTATCTATCTATCTATCTATCTATTTGGGGGGGAATATACAAAAACTGCATAAATGGACAGAAATTCTTGTGACTAGGACAGGATGAGCATGCCCTCATTCTTAGAAATGCAGCAAAACTAGAGTGGTAGTTTTTCCACATTCCAGCTACGCTGTGTTTGAAAATGTCTAAAAATTGGACTCTGGGAATCAAGGTCAGTTATTCATAGTGCACACTTCTCCAATATTTATTTTGGGTGCTGAATCTGGATTCCCTTGTGGTGAAACTGGGGATTTCTGTCTGCTTCAGCATATACACAACCCTAGCATACTGTACATGACACTATATGAAGTATAATAAGCTTTGAAAAGGGAAATATTGCCATCAGCAGCCACTGATGGAGCAACTTTTAATAGCCCTTCCATAAAGGCCCAGTGCCAAGCATCTGCAAATCAGCAGTTAAAAAAAGGGAGGGGGAGCTACATGCTATAGAAACCAGTGGCTAACAGCTGCACATGTTGTCTCCAGTGTTATAAACCTGTCATCAATGCTGTATTGTTTACATATGGCTACAAGGCCTTGTAGCTTAGAATCCCTAAGCTGTTCAGCAGCAGCAAATGCTTACATGACAGCTGTGTCAATTGGAAGCAGCACACTGGGCTTATTTGCTTCTACTGAAGCTTCAATAACTGTTCCCTCCCTCCTTCCCCTCCCACCCATGGCTGCCTGAAAGCCACAAATCTGATTCTTTCATATTTTTTAATGAGTCTGGCGTTAATAATAGAATGACCGCAGTGCAGATGCTGGAAAGGAAATGGCTGGGATTCCCACTAACAAGGCTCATAATTTTAGAAGAAATAATGGATTTCAACAGCATTAGGTAGAGCCTGACATTATAATTCATGACACAGCGTCCTCCAGGAGGAAATCAGAAATCTGAGAGACATGCAAAAAGGTACTAATTTTCTACACCAGTGAAATTCATCATGTTCCTCATGATTAATATGAAAAGTGGTTGGTTTGTTCAATCAGAGAGGGCTTTGTTTTGCCTGCACCCGCTTTTGAAAGACCATTGATTCAAATATTATTGCAACTTCTGTGTTTGCAGAGGGCTGCTAAAATTGTAAATCAATTCCCTCAGAATTGCAAGTGGCAGTTATTAAATGAGTTTTTTCATTCCTATTTGAGTTCAAGACCTCTATTTATTAAAGTAAAGAGTTACAAATATTCTTCAGATACACACTCACTCTGATATTTCTCAAAGAACCTGGCCTTAATGCTAGTTTTTTGTTTGTTTGTTTCTTTTAACACTCCTGTCGGAATAAATATTTATCATTTAATGCTAATTCCAATAGTTCAAGTTTGCTCAGTTGACAGCAAATTGTTGCTGCCATCTTCCATTAACATGATTTGAAATTGCTTAAGGATAACAGAATTAAAATAACAAGCATTAAAGACCATTTTTCATCGCCTATTGAACACAGTAATGTGTACTGTACATTTTAAAAAAGGGCTATGTTTTCTGTGTAGATACCAAATCGAAATATGTTGTGAAATATTCTTTACTAACTTCCACTAACATATTGCAATCAAATAGTCTCTCAAATGTACATCTATGGGAACTTGTCAATGAAAATCGATATTCCAGAATGCTCCTCATCAAGAAATATGAAAGTTCAATATTAGATAGAGATATGAGTAACACGAAGCCTATTTTATTCTTATCATATACAGGCCCTGAAGCATTTCTATATAATCACAAGAATATAAAGTACCCTTATATTTATTTGCTCACAGTGATATTGCATATACAAGTTACATTTGCAAAAAATATACATTCCAAAAGGTTGCGAGAGTCAACTACAAAGACAACTCCAATTTCCTTGGTTGCCTCCTCCCCACAACTTTCCTGATTTCTTAGTGCAAATGTGGCCATTTTTAGGATAAAAACTTGTATCCGTTTTGTTATTTTTGATAGAATTTTCCCATCACATTTGGTTTGCAGTTGTGACTTGGCAACCTTGGCATATCATATTAGGATGTAAAAGGTTAGCACTCCCATTCTCCTCAGAATCTGGTCTGTTGGTATGAGAAATAGAAATGTGTTTCCCCCCCCAAAGAAAGTTAGATCCTTGATTCACTAAGTGTGGATTTCTCATAGGGCCTGAGCATCTAATTTCTCATAGGGGCTGAGCATCTAATTTCTCATAGGGGCTGAGCCTGTGCTATCCTGGTCCCAGTACTCACCCAGGTGAGTCCTGGGGGTCACTATGGGAATGGGGTGTGTTCACAGGCGAGCATTCCTTACCTTGCCCTGAAATGCCCTGACTGAGAAACCCCCCATCGCAATGTCTGTCATGGAAATGAGGTGTGTGGCTGCAACCATATAGCTAGGTGCCCCATTTCTGCAACAGACACAGCACTGGAGGGTTCCTGATGAAAAGCAATGGACAGCAAGGTAAAGAGCACAGGGAGCAACCCAGGTTTTGCTGTGGAGTTTCTCTGAAACTAGGGGTACGTATTTTACCTCGGGATAACAACAATTTACCTAGGGATCAGGCCAGATCCTCTGGATCTGCATGTGGTCATGCAGGATCATGCCCAATCCTGCTCCAGGAGTTTTGGCTTGATCTAGAGGATGTGAAGCAGGCTTTACTCATGCGGACAACTCCTTATAGTTACAGAGGAAATAAAATCCCCTGCAAAGGAATATTAAATTTTTTTCAAAAATTATAGAAAAACATCTTTAAAGTGTCATGACCTTTGTGTGAAGACACCTGAATGGATGAGAATATTCACAGTTCAGGGTTTATTCTGCACAAAATTTGCATGTGGTTGTTTTCTACAGAAAATAGCTTTTTCTATACAGAGGACAGCATTTTTGTGCAGAAAATTATACTTCTATGCATAAATATTGTTTCTTGTGCAAGAAATGCTGTTCCCTGTGCTAAAAATGCTGTGCTTGGGGGACTTTTATTTGTTTGTTTATTCATTACACTTTCAGCCTGCAAATGTTGTATTCAGAGCAAATAAATTCATTAATCTTTTTTTTACAGAGCAATGGAATAAAACCATTACAATCATCACAATAATCAAAAGCATAAAACCCATCAGAAAAGGACTAGTATCTTCATAATCTTCCTAAAAACAGTAAGAGTGTTATTGATCAGACTCTTGAGTGAAATGCAATCTGGGAATAACCCATTATAAATATTTTTTTTTTCTTTTACCATCTGCCAAGAGGGCTTTCACAGATGATGGTATTCTCAATTGGGTATCTCCTGAAGATCTTAACATCTGGGCAGATTCATAAGAAGACAGGTGGCTTCATAAATAAAGAAATGACAGGATTAATGTGTGTTCTTTTCAGTGGTCAAGACAGAAGCTGAAGGAATTATCTACTGGTTAATCGAAATGGTATTTATCCCACCTTTCCATTTTAAAACTAAGATCAAAGTACAGGTATTTAAGTCAAGATAAACACACCTTCCTGCCCATAGTGATGCAGCAACTGCATGTGGAAATTATGAAGGGTGAAAATGATGTCCTTCTTACAGATCTGGTGGGATTTTGTTGTTGTTGTTGATTGGTTTGTTTGTTTGTTTTGACAATATACATGAAATAGACATGTGTTATAGTGAAATAGGCATGGTGTTTCCACCCCATCAATGGATAGGACTGTAAGATTCATCATTGAATCTTTTGATCATATCTCTGCAAAGGTTTTTATGGTCTAACTTTCTGGTAACCTCAGTTACAGACTACATATGCTTATTTAAAAAAAACAAAAAACTGCAAGATTCAAGGCTGACTTCACTTTTTCTTCCATTTTTATGCCAGTTTTCTCCCAGAAAGGGGCTCAGGATAAAGACTCCACAAGACTTCAGGTGCTAGGGAGTTATAATGACTGATTTTTTAAAAAAGCTTTTTTGTTTTCTTTTCAGTTTCCACAAGAAAGCTCCAGAAAGTGCATGACATTGGATGATGGCTGTAGAATGTTTGATCAAAGAAGAAAAAGGATTTGGGCACCTAGCATTTTCTAAGCAAAGGCTTAATATTACATCCTCCCATGCTCCACATACTCAATAAAAACTCTTAACATTCCAAGTCTTGGAAGAGAGAACTAGTAAAAATGAACAACGGATCATTCTTGAGATATCTTATGTCAGTATACCCCCCTCCAAAAAAACACCTGCTATGAATTGAAGAACTATGGTAAAAACATGAACTGTGATTAATGCTGGTGCTGATCTTCAGAGTCATCACCTTAAACCTCTTCCTACCCGACTGCTTTCTTTATAAGGAGTACTTGAAGATACATTTCCATATGCTGTGGAATCCTGGGATTTGTAATTTGGTGAGGTATTCAGCCTGGAGAGCTTTCATGCCTCTCCAAACTACAAATCCCAGGATTCTGTAGGATAGAATCATGACAGCTAAAGTGATGTCATACTGCTTTAACTTTTCAGTGTGGATACATCCTGAGACAACTGCCTCAGACAGCAGCAGTTGGGAATGTCATTAAAGGGAAGAAATTGTTAGCTATTTACTTGATTGTTGCTGTATTTTTACTGCCAGAGATGGGTAAAGATGATATGGGATTTTCTGTTTCACATGCCAAAATAACTTGGCAGGATTTTTGTATTGTGCAATCTGATTTCAATTAAAGGGAGGGTGTATTTTGCAATTTTGCTTCTGGTTGCAAAATGTTTAGGACAAGTCCTCATTCACGTCACATTAGTGAACTAATTCTTTCCAAAGGTGCTAGCTCACACAAATTGTTGCTGTTGTTGTGTATCTTCAAACTGTTTCTGGCTCATAGTGAACCTAAGGTGAACTTATCACCAGGTTTTCTTAGCAAGGTTTGTTCAGAGGCTTTGTCTTTGCTGTCCTTGCCAAATTTACTATTTATCAAATGTAAAGCAATTAAATTATGTTGATTTATGTTTGAACTAGGCATGGATGAAGATTGTCCAACCTGGAACCCATGAAACTGAATGGAACCCAGTGGCCATGCATCGTGACCTATCAAAAGTGTTACAATCTCTCTATTTTTAAGGATTCAAACAAACAGCAAAAGTGGTTCTGGATCTGAGATGAAAAAGCAGGTGGTTCTGGATTTCATAAGGCTGGTGGACTACACTAGACTCAGTAAATCACAGTTTATGTAAATCAGCTGCATGTGGTGAATAGATGCACAATGGGAAATTTATTTATCTGGGAGCCATTCCCTCATCTGAGAAGTCTGAATGTCTCCCAGGTCACCAAACCAATTTTCTCCCAGATTACCAACTCAATTTGAGTCGAAAGAGAGACCCTGAAGGTTCACAAAAAGAAAATAGAGTGGCTTCTGCCATTGTGCAGAGTTTCCTATCTTTGTTTCCTTTAGTGTTCCTAGATATTCTTTCTCTCTCTCCCATAGCAGAAAGGTCCATGGAAAATATAGCTGCAGTGTTACTGCAGAGTTATTATGGGCTATTTGTGCACTGTAAAATAAAGCAATAACAATTTTTCAATGTGCCATTAATTCAGTTTATTGTGTACTGTGACCATAAAAAAATTATAGACTTGGAATACAAGCTCCCTGGATTTGTTTTTCCTTTCTTTTCCATTTTTCCTATTACTAGAATAACATTTCAGTTAAAATGTGCACTTCTCTCTCACTTTGTTTCTCATCTCCCCTGAACCACAAATCAAGTGGAAGAATTGGGATGTTGATGCCAGAACTTACAGTTTCTTATCTCTGGCAGTGAACTTGGTGGTTTTATTTAATTATTTATATACTTTACACAACAACAGCTGTCTCTTTGGAAGAGGATCCCAACAGAAGCCTGCCTTGGCATGTGCTAAACATCTTGAGACCAAAGTACATGCAGGAGTGCCTCTCCATGTAGCATCTTGGCCATGGATCAAGATCGCTGGGGAGATACTTCTCCAGATATTTCAGGTACACTGAGGGTGTGATTTTGGATGCTCACTTGTGGAACATGTTTCCTATGGAGATGTGACTATTGGAAGCACTGCAATGGTTTTAGGGCCACGTCAAAATGTGGGGTTGCTGTTTTACCCCCTTCTTAATGGGGATTGCATTTTTTTTAATGGAAATTGCAGTTTTTTCATTCTAATTATATTTCACTGGGGTAGTTTTGCATTTGAACAAAGCCCTGGTATCATGAGGATGAAAGATAGTTTAAAATGATTTAATAAACAAGTTAGATAGTATAGAAAATGAAAGAATGAGATGCAACCTCGATACCATCTTGTTAAGCCATCAACAAAAATTGATTACTTAATTAGGAGTATTTATAGCTCACTCTTCACCCAAAAAGGCTCTGAGAGCGGCTTACAAATTGTTAATTAGACAGTTCCCTGCTCTCAGGTTTATAATCGAAAAAGACATGACTCAAAAACAGAAGGGGATAAAGTCCAGCAGATCTTCTCTCCCTCTGAGGCCTGGATCATGGCAGATGGACTAGTGGAAGTTTCTTCTTACTCTGGCCTGATGGAGGTGGCCAGGATTTTAAAATGCCTAATACATTAGACTTATTCTGGCGTAGCACAGGCAAAAAGTAAGAAATTTGTATCATAGTAATACAATTATCACAATAATGTTTAGGTGCCTTCAAGAAGGCACTAAAGATGGATCTCTTCAGGTGGGCATACCCACCTGAGCTTATGTAAAGAAATGGAAGAAATCCCACTTCTGATTGTAACATCACATTGTAACTGATGTTTTTATTAGTATTGCTGATTCAAGTTTTAACTGATTATTGTTTATAATATGTATTTTAGATACCATTGTACTGTATGTGGTTTTAGGGTTCTAATCCCACCTCGATCCAGTGGGAGAGGTGGGAAAATACAAATATCATCATCATCATTATTATTTTCATAGAGTTTTCTTAGGCAATGAGTTGGCTTTGCCAGTTTCTTCTTCTAAAATATGAATGCCATAATCTGTGGCGTGCACTGCAACACCAGTTTCAAAATCTAAATTAATGGCTGCAAGAGGAAAGACCAATGCATAACTCACTACAGATAACTACAAGCCTTTGTATTTCCTGTAATTAGGGTTAACAATATTTTAATGTATTCTATCTTAAATTAACGAATTATTATTGATTCCCCCCCCCCCTGCAGTGCTAGCTTCTGAGATGCAGAAACCCTGCAACATTGCTAAACTAATGGCTGGATGACAAACTGCAACACTGTAGCAACATTGTTAGACATTTAGCCTGGAAGTAAAAGATAAGGGAACAAAGGCTTTGCATTTAGATCAAGTAAGTTTTCTGTCAACACTATAAAAATATTATGAAGGAGTTTAAGAACTGGAGGGGAACATAAGTTCACAGCCCCAAAGGGGAAACAGCAGACAAGACAATATGCCAATTAATGGAATTAAACTGATTTTTTTTAAAAAGGGAGGGGAAGAGGGTGGACCCCCTCAGGAGACAATGTAGAAAAACAGACATAAGTTAATTCAGTACAAAAAAAGCCCATAAATGAGCTTGGTTTGAAGAAAAAACAAACTAGAGTATTTAAAGATGATAATGTCTGAAACATTAAGGAGTGCAAGTCTTTGATTACTTTGACTTGATTATGCCCTAGAAGCATGCTTCAGTTTTCTTCAACAATTTTCTCAGCAAATAAATAAATGAAAGGAAAGAGAAGAAAAAAAGGGGAGAGAGAGATTGAGAGAGAATGAGTGAGTGAGAGAGAGAGAAATAATATTTTTTGTTGCATCCAGGCCATGAAACCATTCAACCATTCAAAGAGGAATACACACAAAGCCTGCATCCCTCAAGTCTCATCCATCTGCTGTATCAGACTTCACAGTCACTTTTATTCTATTTGATTGTACTTGATGGTGTTTGAATTTAGCAGCAGTCAACCTGTTTTCCCCTCCCTGCAACCAAGGGCAGGAAGTGGTGGCAATGAGAAAATGAAAATCACAGGCAGGGTGATTATGTTCCTTAAGTTAGTGGAGTTTGCTTAGTAAAGATAGCAGGTAACAGGCAAAGGCTGCATAAGGTATCATGTCCACAATGCCTCAAATACCCAAGACAGCCACCTCAGCTCCCTGAATCACACTGTCAACAAAGCTACTGTCCATGCTTGCTCAGCAGATTCTAGGAAATGTAGTTCAAAATGCTCCCGGCTTTGCAAACCGGCTGGCTGAACTCGGATTCTATCTGGAAGTTACACGAACTGTACCCGCCCAGCAGTGTCAGCAGCAAAAATCCATGCAAAAGGATCCAGATGCAGCTCAAATTAGAATTCAGTTCAGGAGAGTTAAGTCAATTTTAAAAGCTGTGCAATAAGCTCCTAAGAAAAACTCTAAGCCTACTGGTCCCAATAAGAGTGGATCCAGTGAATCAACCACTGAATGTTAAGTGAACATGTATGTAAATTATACAGTTAGAAGAAATCCACTGCTAAAGTACCCAAGAGGTGAGCATCCAACCTCTGTTTAAAGAAGGATGGCGCACAATCTTTTAAGAGAGTGCATTTCATTTTTGCATAAAAAGGAGGAAGGAGAGTGGAAGGGGACAAAGGAATATAGCAGTGTCTTTAAAACTGACTGGTTTTTATTTTTGCATAAGCTTTTGTAGATATGAATGCACTTCTTCAGATGCAGATGTACTGCATCTGAAAAAGTGATTTTATATCCATGAAAACTTATAGAAAAAATAAAAAGTTAGTCTTAAGAGTACTGCTACACTCCATTCTCCACCTTCTGCCTCCCTTCCTCCTTTTTATGCTGCAAGAGATTAACATGGGTACTTCTTTGAAAGGTACAGTGGAGCCTCCATATTTGCTGGGGTTAAGGGCAAAGGACCCCTGTGAAAGTGGAAAAACAGCAAATAAAAAAAAAAACCACTATTTTTTTAACCTGAGAGAACACCTCTCTAGGACTCTCTAGATCCTCAAGAACAATTCTGTGGTCAAGATCTACCAGAAGCTGACAATAATTGCACTGGTAGACCTACAAATGCATAGAGAAGTGCTTTTGACAGAAGTTGACAATGGTGTCATCCTGGAAGAACTAGAGATTCCTAGAGAGAACATATTAATCAAATATGAATAACCAAATCCTCAAAAGTCAAAGTCGCAGATGTGGAGGGTCAACTGCATTCCATTATTGAACAGTTTTTACCATCAGGAAGTTCTTTTCAATGCTTAATTGAAATTTTAAGTTTGGATTTATGGGTTCAGATCTTACCCTATGGAGTGGCAGAAAAGACACTAACTACACCTTCAATGTAACAGGCATTCAAATATTAGAAGATGTATTTCATATCACTTCTCATTCTTTTCTTCTTCAGCGTATACATCCCAGCTCCCTCAACCATTTCTCAGAGGGATGAGTTAAATGCAGTTTAAGTCAATGAAAAAGGATCAAAATATTATCATGACTTTACAGCTATAGTCATGATGTCAAAGGTGTCACCCCAAATATTTGTATTTATATGTTGACTTTTTTTTAAAAAAAAAAAGCATTTTTAGATTGTAAATATTAAAATAATATGGAGATGAAATGCTCTTGTTTTATCTGAATAAGATCATTTTTAATATCAGCAGGGAAGAGGTACAGATTTTTTGAAGTATGTTCATGTATGTCTATTTTGATTCCGCCGAAAAATGCTATACCACATGTGGGGGAAAGGGTAAAATCAGAAAAGAGTTTTATCTGCATTGTCAAAAGATATTTTCTTGTTTCCTTATCTAAAAGAATCCAACTCTGTGGGGTATAAAAGATTGCCTGAAGTTTGTTAGCGTGCATGTGTTGATGAGATTTTATACTTCTTAAAGTATCAGTGGCTTTGTTTCTCCTACACTCACTCCAAAGCAATTACTTCCAGTTATAATGTAATCATTTGCCAAATTAATTTTGATAAATCAAACCCCTATTGAGTCATATGCATGGAGGGGAAAATGTTGGCACTCATACATTTTAAAATGAGCAAACTGATATTTCTTTAATTTGTTTAAACTAAAATTGTTCCCTAGATGAAATACGGCTTGCCAAGTTCCAGCCTGGAGCAAATGTTTATGGCTGAGTTATAAAATAGGGGTTTGTGACATCTCATAGCACTGCATGGAAGGGAGGGGAAAAGCCCTTTCTCTCTCCAATTGCTTTATGTCAGATTAAATATTGCCTCTCTTAGCTGTGGTGAGTATTTCAGAAAACACTCTCCTAATCTTCCCTATATGATATCAATGCAGGTAGAAAGACATTTTATGTGCAAGTCCTAGAAGGACCAGCTTAAGATTTTGTGCTTACTGGGGCAAAGAATAGGATGGCACCTGCCCTTTCCTAGTCCACATACAGAAGATTTTTGGACTAGTAATTGACTTATATTGACACTGGCATTGGGGCAGTGTACTGCATCACACTTGAAGCAATGGATTAGTTTACAAGATTCAGGAGAGGTTGTCCAACCTGCAGATCTATGTCCTTCAAGATATGGAGACAGAGTTTAGAAGGAATGGCTGGAAGACTGCAGTGCCCCCCATTAGTATATGCTACCTGAGATGGTTACCCCCATGTTCTGCCTAATGATATGGCCAACCCTGCGTCCTATGCAAAATGGGAAATAAATATGTCTAGGGTTATTTACCAAAGCCACACCATGACCACTGGATTGCTTTTGCAAATAGCCATAATACATTTTCCTTCTATGAAAGCTTAGATCCAAGCAGGGGCAAATAATTTTACTATCTCGGTTCACGTCTGTTCCTGGACATACATTTCATGTGGAGAGAGATGAAGAAAAAACAGATAGTAAAAATTATTGGATGGAATATGCCAGAAGTTGACTTCTTCTTTTCAAGAACTAATGATGCACAATTGGTAGAAAATAGATTTGACTTTCAAATACTCTATGAGATTGTTAAAACTGTGGAAGACTTGATTCTTGAAAGCCTATAATGTAATAACAAATGGGAAATGCAGAGTTTTAACAAAGAATGAATGCCCACGGAGATACACAGAGAGCTAAGAGTTTTTAAATGGGTGACTGTAACAGTACTCATAAGGAACCTTATTCAGAATTAGAGTTTGTGGGGCTTGCTTCTGCTATGTAGTAATGTCAATAGGGTTGGCATCACCCGGTGCGGTAAGTCATGGTGTCACCCCCACCACCACACTGACCTCCTCTCATACCACACCACACCACACAGAATATTTTTGTACTACTGGTATTCCTGAATCACAATTACTATATGCCACTGAATATAATGACAATAGTTGTGACATAAACAAATTGCAAAATTACAATTATACCTTTAAATTACAATATCATATGCACATCTTAAATGTATTTACATGTACATAATTTCATGTGGTTCAAATGAAAATTTGGAAAATTTGGTAAAATATGATTCTTTAAGGAACCATTTACATTTATTTAAAAAAACACCCGAGGGCTCTGTTTTCTGCTCCCACTGAGCCTTTTCCCACTCACTCTATTTCTTCCACTGAGCTCCTAAACTTATAGAGAGGAGGTCTGTCAGTATATCCCAAAATCCAAGTTACATCATGGAAAGTTTGGCAGATGTAAATCCCCACCAATAATGTTCCAGGTAGTGCTATGTTCTGAAATGGAGTGTTCTAATAACGGAATATGTCAGAGTTGGCTTCCTAACTCCTCTATTTCCCTGAGAGGAGCCCAAGTTAAGCCCCTCAATCATGCCAGTCTGGTTTCATTTGTGATGGAGGAGATCTACACAGATAGGATCCATTGGACTGGAAAGGCTGGTAAATTACCACTATTCGCTCTGAGATAGTCCCTCCTGATTCTTCTTCTGCTCTTAATCTTCTATCGCCTTCGCCTAACAAATTTTCTGTCTTTCCTCCTGCCTCTTTGGATGAACTCTCTACACTTCTGAACTCTTCCAAACCTGCAACCTGTCCTCTTGATCCAATTCCTACTCCTCTTCTAATCTCTATAGCTCCCTCCTTTCTGCCCTCGCTTCTCCATATCTTCAATCTCTCTCTCTCTACAGGCTCCTTCCCGTCGGACTTCAAACATGCTCTCATTTCCCCAATTCTGAAAAAAACCTTCTCTTGACCCCTCCTCTTTGTCTAGCTATCGTCCTATTTCTCTTCTCCCCTTTCTTTCTAAGGTTTTGGAACAGGTTGTTTATTTGCGCTGTCTTAAGTTTCTTGAAACCAACTCCATCCTTGATCCCTTTCAGTCTGGTTTCTGCCCAAGGCATTCCACAGAGACAGCTCTCACTAAGATCTCGAATGACCTTTTACAGGCCAAGGCTAATGGCCTTTACTCTGTTCTCATCCTTCTCGATTTGTCTGCAGCCTTCGACACTGTTGATCACTGTCTCCTAATTGACATACTCTCTGACCTTGGGTTCTCAGACTCTGTTCTCGACTGGTTCAGATCTTACTTGTCTGGCAGATCTTTTGCAGTAGTTGCAGGGGGTCAGACTTCTTCTCCTGTTCCCTTATCTGTTGGAGTTCCCCAGGGCTCTGTTCTGGGTCCCCTTCTGTTTTCTCTCTATACACTGTCCTTAGGAAAACTCATCAGCTCTTTTGGTTTCCCCTACCATCTGTATGCTGATGACACCCAGCTGTATCTTTCCACCCCTGACCTTTCTCCAAGGCTTGAACAGCAAGTCTCGTCTTGCCTCACAGCTGTCTCGCAGTGGATGCACCATCGGCGTTTGAAGCTCAACATGTCCAAGACGGAGCTTTTTGTCTTTCCTCCTAAGCCCACCCTTCAACACTCCTTTTCTGTCTCTGTGGACATCATTTCTATTCAAGCAGTCCAGCAAGCCCGCAGTCTTGGTTTTATCTTTGACTCTTCTCTGTTGTGTATCCCTCAGATCCAGACCACAGCCAAGGCTTGTAGGTTCTTTTTGTACAATATTGCCAAAATCCGACCATATCTCTCCGTCTCTACTGCCAAGATCCTGGTCCATGCCCTAGTGATCTCACGACTGGATTACTGTAACATCCTCCTGGCTGGGCTTCCTCTTTCTCACCTCCATCCTTTAATCTCTGTCCAGCATTCAGCTGCACGCATTATCACTTCCACCCACCGCTCTGACCACATCTCTCCGGTGTTGGCATCCCTTCACTGGCTCCCTCTCCCTTTCCGCATTCAGTATAAGCTCCTGCTGTCGACATTCAAAGCCCTCCATGGACTGGCCCCTCCTTACTTATCAGACCTTCTTTCTCCTCACCTTCCCACTCGGGCCCTCCGTTCTGGTAGTCAAGGGTTCCTGTCTCAGCCAAGGATTTCCTCTGCCCCATCCCGGATTCGCCCCTTCTTACTGGCTGCCCCTCACTCCTGGAACCTTCTTCCCCCACAAGCAAGAGCCATCACTTCTTTAACCAGCTTCAAAACGGAGTTGAAAACCATCCTGTTCAGAGAAGCCTTCCCAGGCATTGCATAATTGTCGCTTACTATCTGATGTTCTTTTGTTGCCTGTTTATCGAATCATTTCCTGTATTGCTATGTATTGTATATGTATTATCCTACTTGAGAGTATGTATTTTCCCTGGATGAAGATTAACCTTCCATTATGAAGCCAAGCCCTCTCTCCAGTCCATCTGCCTTGGTCCAGGCCTCGGAGGTAGAGAGGAACTGCTGGACCTCTTACCCTTTCCCGCCTCCACTCCCTTCTCCTTCTGTGTCATGTCTTTTTAGATTGTAAGCCCGAGGGCAGGGAACCGTCTAACTAAAAAGATTGCATGTACAGTGCTGTGTAAATTTACAGCGCTTCATAAATAAAGGTTAATAATAATAATAATAATAATAATAATAATAAAAATCTCCCACTGTCTCCCATCTTTGCTGTCATAAGCTAGCAATTCTTTGGAACTATCTTATACCTTGCTCTCAAGCTCCCAGTTAAAAGGGTGTTAAAAGGGTTATTTTTGGATGGCAACTCCTATCCAGATCAGTTAGGGAATTCTGGGAGCTGTTGTTGGATTTTCCAAGCTCTATTGTGTTCTGAGTATTTTCTCTCCTCTCATCAGAAATAAACAAACCCTGAGAGGGGCCAAATTTGGAACTTTTCATCACTTAGAAAATGAAGTGAGTTGCACCTTCCTTTTATAACTACATACTAGGGTGAGGATTAGGAGGATGTGCTTCCCCACTCTTGGCTGAAGGGAAAGGAAGTAGTTGAGTTAGATTGCTCTTTCTTGATTGTAATCTATTATTACATAGGCACATTACAGACCACCTAAAAGCGGCGGTCTGCTGGGGCCGCCGGTTGCTCCGCGAGGGAGCCGCAGCTTCTGTACCACGCGGCTCCCTCATGGAGCAAAATGAAGCCTGAAAATGGCACTTCTTTCTGCGCCTTGGAAGTGGCGCCGCAAGTGCCCAATGGCACCCTTGCGGTGTCACTTCTGCTGCGTGAAGTGCGGACGCTATGCATCCACTATGTCAAAATGGCGGCACTCATGTGGAACGGGCGCAGCCATTTTGTACGTACCCAGTACGTACTATGGTTAGGGGCATCAGGAAGTGATGCCCCTTCCTAACCCTAGTACATCCTGGGGACGTACTATACGCCCATCCGGAACGGGCCTATTTTACCAAAAGACTACCAATACAAAGAGGCTTTATAAAGGAAGGAGATAGCCATGGTGGATACATATAGCATCACATTATCTGGTACCCACATTAATAGTTATATTTTAATGTGTAGTAGACAAGTTTATGAGGTGAAAGCAAGGATTTAGAATGCAGTGTTCTTATATATATGAGAAAATCTGTTTCTATCCATGTTGCTAATGCAGCAAACCTAGAACAGTAATATAATGTCTAGGAAATTGGGTGGGTTTGTCTCAAGGACATATTTTATTGGTTCATTTAAGAGTCAAAATAGAGCTTTGACTTATGAGAGGTTGGTTCAAATGGCAGATGAATCGCATCTTTCTCACACATCTTTATAGACTATATTAACTAGAAGGAACACTCTGGTTATTATTCATGCAATTCCACAGTAGCATAAATGATGTAACTGTCATCTATAATTCATCTTATTTATTCTCCCCCATTTTATGATACTCACATGGAGAGGATTGGATGGCTGTTGCTCTTTAAAATCCTCTTCCCGAATAATGTGTCATATACTGAATAATTATTCTACGGAGTACTGCTGGCTGCTAGTTCCGTGAATTGCAAATGCTACAGAATGATCATCAACAATCTTGGTTTGTTTTGCATTAATTTTTGGACTAGAAGTTGTGCTCACATTTTTGACATATCAATAAACTATTTTGCTTATAGTAAAGACATTTAGTCACCAGAACATGAGGCTAATCAATGAAATAGGCAGATCAATCATACAGTATTTGAGATATCTATTGCTTCACCACACCTTGAAACTGACTACCCAGTTTTGTTTTGTTTTTTAAAAAACCAAAACCTCTTACCTTCATAGGTGCTTAGCTGGATGTTAACTGGAACTGGGATTACCTACAAGCTTGGCCAACCTTTTAGTTGGTTATCTGAAAGTAACACTGAACAGAACACTGTAACCTGGAGTATTATTCTACCACTGTTCCCTGAAGAATGGCTTCTTATAATTATATTCATTCCTCTTCAATGTAACTTTCTAAATTCTGCATTCATGTACCTAACACTACCTCTAGTTTTTCCCTAAATGATTACATTATACAGAAAGAAATGCCCCCCCCCATAAGCGTGGTACTCCACGTAATGTATAATTGTAATCTGAAATGTGAAGATGGTGTTGTGTAAACAGCAGCTGTCACCACTTCAGCCTTACTTAGGAACACTGGCCCCCTATCATTCCTCATGTAAGGCCCATCAAGCTTGATAGAGCTGCACCAAAATAAAAGTCCACCCTTTGAATGGAAAGTTAAGCCGTGAGATCCATCAAACAAGATGCTATAAACACAAAGCATAAAAACCTCCACCTCTCATTTTATCTTCCTATCTGGCTTCTACATTTAGGTTGTCAAGTTATATTTCCTAGCCAGATTTGGGTTGATTTATGCTACTTACTTATATTGATGAGTTTAGCACTTTGTTCCTTTCTTCTACCTGTTATTTTTCTCCTCTCTCTTTTACAACTTCAGGGCCTCACAGAATGTATTTCTGGGCCTCCTCAGGTCATATTGTGTGCCTTTGATCTTAATTGGAATGCCATGTCTCATGTTGTAGTCATTAAGGTTTCACAAGCGATGTGTGGTCCAAATTCTTTATAAAAAAGTTTGCTTATATCAAGCGGATGTAATTTTTCCCTCCTCCAGGAGAGCTCGCGGGAGGCTGAGCTGTTCTCTTGTCATACCACCAAATGCCTTGGTAGGGATTAGCTTCACAGAGCAGGTTAAGATGATGCATTTTATTGGGCTGAACTTCAGCTGTTTAAAATTACAAGCTATCAAGCCACGGGGAGGCTCTTCCTGCGGCAAAGGTGTTCAGAATAAAATTAAATTAAATACACCATTTAATTACACATCCAGGTTTTGCATCTTATCATAAAGTTGCTTCCAGACAAAGACAATTCTTGAAATGAAGTTAATTCAATTATACTCCAATTAAGCTGAATTGGCAAAGAAATGGCTCATACTTCGAGTCATCAAATTCATTTTCTGTGGTAAGGAAGGCAGTGAAAGGCCTGTGGGCCAGATTCAAACACCTATGCCTTTCTCATATCCATCAAAGCATCCTTTCTTTCCTTCCAAATGCCTAACCCAGAGGCACATGACCATACAGTAACAAGGGTTGTAGGGTACCTTTGCTTTTGATCATTTAACCACCATATAAAGGAACAAGTTAGTGCTTGATTTTTATCTGTGTTTAAGATGCTGTCACTGGTCTAGAAATGCCAAGAGCAGCATTCGAAAAAGTATATTTTGAGGGTGACAACTCTCATTGGCTCTGTTTGCTGAGGTATTCTGGGAGCTGCTGGCTAAAAACCTGGACAAGCTGCAGTGCAGAGTGATCAAATATAGGTTCAGTTCTTCTGGTTGCTTTAACTTTGACATTACTTTGTATAATATAATCAACGTACTTTTGTATAATGGAAGATGAAATTGAGGCTTTCAAAGACACCTAGTGGTCTGTTCTATTCAAAGGCTGCAGAAAGCTGCATCCTGCACATTAATATGAATTTATAGCAAGGATGCAGTGTCACATAATAAGAAATTAATATTGATGTACGTAGAAACAAATTAAGATCTAATGATTTCCTAATAAAGTAATTTGTTCATAGATCACAAGGGGATTACAAGCAAGAAATGTCTAATGATATGACCCAGGTAATTATTTTCAGCATCTAATTATACTTTCACAACTGATTAGGGTTCCATTTGCAGAGTTAAATGGTGGTACAGAATGTCCCAACAACACTCACATTTATCATTAAAAGCAAGTTATCGGACTCTGACAACAGGGCAGAGATGCTCCTGAGAGGCAATTTAATATAATTAAGAGGAGCATTATGTTTGCTATGTGCTCAGTTTGTCTACTTCAAATAAAATCCAACCAGCAGAGAACTGGGAAATATTAGTCCCCTAACAAATCCTGTAATCTATTATTAAATTGTGGAAATGATCATTTCAGAGTGTGTAAATTTACATATTAACCTGTTTTAGCCACATTTTGCTTCACGTAGGTGAAAACTATCAAACCTTTTTTTTTTGGGGGGGGGGGAGAACCCGTCTCAGTATTTGTTTCAACAAAGTGAATCAACAAAAGGGAATGAAAGTGACAAAGAAGTGTTTAAGACATACAGTCATGATAATGATACAATACTTTTGTGTGTATAATAAAGCCATTAAGATGGATCTCTTCTGGCAGGCCTTTCCAGACTAGTCTCCCATACTGTTACCATCGGCCCTTGTTCTCTTTCCTCCTCCTCCTCTAGAAGAAGACATCCTCTCACGAAATTCTACCCGCAATTTTAGGGAATTCCCTTGGAATGTTTTTAATGTAGTTATTGTTTAATCTCTTTTTAAGAATTGTTTTTGTTTTTATGATTGGAGGGAGGGTTGGGATATGGGGTTGTTTTTGTGATTGTAATTTTAACTGTACCATGTTTTTATCTTTATACTGCTGTAATCTGCTTTGATTCCTTGTGAAAAAGTGGAATATAAATAATAATAATAATAATAATAATAATAATATAGATATGACTGTACAGTTGGCCCCCCACATTTACGGTTTTCTCTTTGATCAAAGATTTGATCAAAATTTTCTTTTTTTTTATTAGAAAATTTTAATGAATATTAAAAACAGACACAGACCTTAAAACAAACTTATCTTCTTACAATCATCCTCTTCACATACTTCTTAATCTATTGGAGTACATCAAGACTGAGTTGAGAGTTTACAAGACTATTATAGCAGTAGAAATATTAACAAGCAAAGTTTCCATAGAAGGTATACTTGAGTCATTAATACATACTGAAAATAATTATTTCATAACATTTAATTTACATTTCTTCACATATACATCCTATACAATACTCACTCTTTTCTTATCTATTAAAAATATTATTTCTTCTCCTACTATTACTCAGCTCATAGTATTTTAAAACCTTGAAATCAGAATCCAAAAATCCCCTTCTTCTTGAGTATCCTTTACTCCTTCTATATGTACTTCATTCTTAAATTCTCTCATTCTTATTGTTATGTTCAACCTTTCCTTTACATTTCTCTTCTCTCTCCTCTCACCTTTCCTTGTCACTCTCTTCTCCATTTCCTCTCTTCTCTCAATCTTTACTTCTCCCTCATTCTCTCACTTATATTCTTATCTCCTTCCATTCTACTCCTTCATTCTTTCTATCACCTCCTTCTCTTTCTACTTTCATTCAACTTACTGCCACCTTCTTCTACTTACTTGGTCCTTCAAATCTACTTTCCCTACTTTCCTTATTCTTCTTACCCATTATTCCGTTTTATCATTCATACTTGACTTCTTCCCTATATTGCTGGGTTATTTTGTATTTTTGCCAACCTTTTTAATATCCTCCTGTGTACTCTGTTTTTATACCATGCTTATATTCCTTTATATTAAATTTAAGCTCAACACTATGCGTATTGTTTGCTGTCGATTTTTGATTCAAATGTGTTTGCCATTAAGCACCTATTTTCCAAATTTTATTACAAAAATGTATTAAACCAAGTTTGCCTGCAATTTTATAAACCATCATTCTCTTTTATCAATTAGTGTTATCTAATTTTGTATCCTATATCCTTTCATCTTAAGTCTCTTTTCTCTTCTCTCCTCCTCCTGTCCTTTCCTTATTTATACCCAAGTCCCAACTTTGTTTAATCTTATGACCAATTTTAGTTATAACTAATTGTAGCTATTTTACCCCATTAATTATCCAGACAATTTAGAATCTTATTCCATCCGTTTTTCCTTTCCTTTTTTGTCTGATTTCTAAGGAGTGTTGTTAATGCATCCATTTCTATTGCATTATATATTTTGATTAACCACTCTTTTATGCTCGGGGGACTTTTGGCTTTCCATTTTTAAGTCAGAACTAATCTTGCTGTTAAAATCCCCGCAATGGATTTTTCATTTCTGGGAACAAGAAAATGTCACTTGGTGTAAGGTCAGGAGAATAAGGAGGGATGCTGACTGCTCCCCCACTCTCCCCTGCACCTGTTCTTTGGGTAACACACCACTTTGACTGTCATGGCTCTATTCTGTGGAATCATGGGATTTGTAGTTTAGTGAGGTATTCAGCTTAGCCAGTCAGAGAGCTCTGATACTTAATCAAACTACAAATCCCGGGATTCCACAGGATGGGGCCATGAAATTTAAAGTGTGTCAAACTGCTTTATATCTGTAGTGTTGATGTATTCTAAGTGTGGAGAAACTCATCACCAGAAAGTTGACTGTTATTGTTGCCAACTTAAGGTGACCCTAAGATAAATCTATCATGAGGCTTTCTGGGGCTGAAAGTGTGTGACTCCCCCAGGGTCATGTAGTGGGTTTCCAAGGCTGAATGTAGAATCAAACCCTGATCTCCAGTCATAGTCCAATGCTCAAACCAATATACCATGCATGCTGACTACCCAATCATAAACTAGCTGAAACATTTTTGAACAAAATGATAGTGTAAATAAGCTACTATTTGCCACTAATGGGTACTGCCACCCTAGATGAGATCAACATGCTTTAGATTATCTAAAGAAAATGTATAGTAAAGATGTTGGCTATGTGTTTGGAGTCCTTATCAGTATGTTATTCTTAGTTTTTAATAACTGCTTCTATAAACAAAGGATTGCTGGTGCAACACTTGCAATATTGTCTGACTCAATCTGAAATTTAGCCTGTAATTTTTCAAGATTCTTTTGAAATCTAATTATTGATCTGGTTCATTTAATAAATATGCTGCAGGAAAGATGAAAGTCAGTCTATCTGTCATCTGTAAAATGAAGAAAAATAATATATTCCCAGTGCCGTAGAAATATAGAACTATTTAGGACAGTTTCTGCTATGTGAAATATATTACCCCTGTGGTGCTATGAAGGTCAGTATCAGAATAGCTTATTTTCTACAAAAGTAGCAGCAGTCACATAAATTAAAGATGCCTGGAGGCAACCTACACTCACGCCCAACAGCTCTGAAAAATGATCTCATCTTGATTCCAGTCAGTGTAATTACTTTGTTTGTGATGTAAGTCCTTTCTTTGCTCTGTCTTTGTCTCTGCTGATTCTCCTGACTATATTTTTGAGAGGTGTAAAGACAGACAAATGATTTTTTTTTGAAAAAAATGTATTTAGAACTTAACTTCAGACAGATACATGATTCTTTAGCAGTACATGCTTTTGAATTTTTTAAAATTTCCACAGCTTTAATCAGGTGCATTTGGGAAAAAATGGATAAGAATAGAAAGTTTCATTAGTTAGGCCATATAATTTTATTAGGCCATTTCAATGACTCTTTTAAAAATGTGTAGTAATTGCATTATTAATGAAATGTATCACCTTTCAGAAGATCAAAGGGAGGCAACCCTATTCCTTCCTGTTACTTGAATAGCAAGTTATGGTGACTTTAGCCAAACATTCAAGGGTTTAGTAGTTGAGCTGCATGGACACCAAATCAGGTCTAAGAGTAGCATGTAGAATGCATGTGTCACATGTAACAACATAAATCTTCTCAAAAAGAGTTTTGAACCCAGGAAAACAGACTACTGATTAAAAAACCAACAAAATGATACCTTTAATGCCCAATGAACATTCACAAAATACATCACACAAACTTTCAGAGCTTCACCGGCTTCTTCATCAGGCAAAGATGTTAAAAATCATATAGGTGAAGAACATAACAATAGCATGTACATTTCTATACTGCTTACCAGTACACTTAAGCATTCTCTAAGCAGTTTACAATGTGTAAGCTGCTTGCCCCTAACAAACTGGGTACTCATTTTAGCCATCTCAGAAGGATGTCAGGCTGAGTTGACTCTGAGCCCCTGGCTGATATTTAACTCGCAACTTGTGGTTTATGAATGAGTGGCTGCAGTACAAGCATTTAACCACTGCACCACCAGGGCTCCTGCACCACCATACATAGTTAAAGTGATAGAAAAGTAATGTTGTTAGAATCAAAGGCCTGCATTTCATCTCAGATGTTACTTCTATTATAAGACTCTAACATCCAAACTGCGTGGCTTCCTGCTGGCAGAAAAAGAACCCGCGAAAAGCAGGTTCTTCTAAAGCTGTGGTGGCAGCATAAGAAGTGCACCACAGGCGCACTCATTACATAACCACCACGCGGTGCTGTACGGATGCCACATGGGGCTTATGTAAATGGCAGCACCCATGTATACAGGGCGCCGCCATTGTTACGTTGTCACGTGCTGGGGTTGCGGGGCATGTGGGTGCTCTGCCCCGAGGCAACCCTAGCATGTGATGAGAGTGTCACAAAGGGCTCATGTGTACCAGGTCTTTGTATCGGGGGGGCTGTACTTACAGACCCTGGGTGAGATGATAGAGGCCTTTCCTAGCTGGATCGGGGCTGCCATAACCTCACATTGCAGCCCCAATCTGGCCTTTCCAGGGCATGAAAAAGAGCCACAAAAAGCATCTCCTTTTCATGTCCTGGAAGGGGTGCAATAGCTGCTGCAGCATGGCTATGCGGTGCTCCTTCGGTGCTGCGTTGTATGCATCCTTCTTGGCACTAACCACTAGTTATGACTTAAAAGGACAGTTCCCTGGCCTAAACCTTGACAGTATATTGTCTTTCCATTAACTCATACAGTGGTAAGATAGCTCAGGGGACTGACGGAGAGCTCAGGCTCTGAAGATGTGCTCTATTGGTGGTCTCTGGTTTAATGCTGCAGGTATTAGCTAGTACCTTATCTACTACCATCTTTTTCATGGAGAATACACGACAATTCACGTTATCATATAGGGAAACTCTTTCCAAGAATTCAGCCCTCTTAACAAATCAAGTTGATCTTGAAGGACCAGGTTTTATCTTACAAAAACTGCTCTTTGTCTGTTTTGTGCTTCAATTTATTTGCTATTGTGGAACTATCCTCCATGTTGGTGAACTGGGAGTCTCCATTTAAAGCAACATTTATTTGATTTTTTTCTTAGTATGGATAATGAAAATAAATTATATTTTGCCCTTTAATATATTCAGTCAAAATCATTTAAACATTTTTGATGAATTTCACATTCAGAATTCAGCAGAATGGGAAAAATTTACAGGGAGATATAGCATTTTTATTCAGAAACTGCCCATATATATATATATATATATATATATATATATATAATTGGCCCTCCCAAGTACAAAATTCATGCACACAATGTCACTTCTGAATAATACACACATCACAAATAAAAATGATCAAAAACATGGTGAGGAGGAGCCAAGTAAGTTTTCTAGTTTTCTCAGTGAAGAAAGGGTGAATACTAGCAATGCAGAGATATTAACTATTTAAGCTTAGTGCTAGCAAAGTCAATTCAGGGCTAGATAATGTTGCCCCTACTACTGGAGGTAGCAATGCTCTGAATACCAATTGCTGAAGAAGAGCAGCAAGAGAGGTCTACAGTCATTATACCCTGCTTGTTGGCTTCCCACAGGCATATGGCTGGCCATTATGGGATGCTGAATTAAATAGATCTTTGATCTGAACCAGCAGGACTTTCCTTCTTCTGGCCTTAGGGCTAGGATAAATTTGCAGGATTCAGTTATAGCACAGCTAATGCACAGTAGCACACCGTTCATATGTCATCCCACAATACTGTTCTAATTCTGCAAGGCCTCTTCTGTTCCCAGCCTTTCAGGCAGCCGAATTCTCTACATTAGCAAATATTACTCCCCACTTTCCATAGTAGTGCTGAAATAATTGCCTTCAAAGCAGTGCTGTGGCCAGCCCAGTACCATGATAGTTTAGAATTCATCAGCGTCCAAACATTTAGGGCTTTGTTGTAAATTAGCCACATGCACACCAACGCCAGAGAACATCACTGATGTCAATTCATTAGTCAATGGAGTGGGAAAGATCAACACATCAGTCAAAAAGATATATGGAGTCTGTCCCTTAATGATGTTAGCTTCTAGGCAGATGGTGATGAAACCTCTGTGGCCTGATGACTGTGTTTAATATGTGTAATCTATACACCAATAAATCTGAAATTGGCAACAAGCAATTTTACTTTGTTCAGTCTATAGAAAGGAAGAAGTGCCCTGCACATAGTGGACAACATTAACATTTTAACAGTGTTTCTGTTGAACACAGGGAAGTTCTGTTATTGGATCTGAGTTAAAAAGTAATAATTATCCAATGAAAACACCTGAGTAATGCTGCTTTCCAGTAAGGATGCTACTATCAGAACACATTAGGAAGGCAGTCACTTCAGGATCTGTAAGTACTGGATGCTCCATGGATTTCTATACAGACTTGTATCATGGTAGAAAGGATGTGTCCTCAATAAACAAGGGTAATGTGATATGTCTGATTCAACCCACTCAATGATGAATTTTTTTTTTAGAAAGGCTCCTTTTAAGACTTTCAGCTTTCGACTGAAATATTAAAAACAAGGGACTTGGGTGCGTTACAGACCGCCCCTTTCCCTGACAGATCGGGGCCTCAGCTGCCACAGCGGCAGCCCTGAGGCCCCAATCTGCCACTTTTCCAGGCCATGGGAAGTGGCAAAAGGCCGCTTCCTGTGGCCTGGAAAGAGGTGTCCTTGGGGCTTCAGGCCCCAAGGACACCCCGACAGTGGCAGGGAAAGGAGAAAGGGGCCACTTGGCCCCTTTCTCTTGTGTCACTGGCACAGCCATGTAAAGGCTGCGCCAGCGACACAAAACTCGGAAGAAGCTCCAAAATGGATCTCCTTCCTGTGCCGCGGAAAGGGCATCACAGGCGCCCTTCTGTGGAGCCAGGACATCACGTCCGCGTTGCTCCGTTTGGAGGCAGCATGGTTGTGACGTCCTAATGGCGGCGCCCATGTAGAATGGGTGCCGCCATTTTGTACGTACTGTGTACATATTAGGGTTGGGGGCGTCTGAAAGAGACACCCCTGGGCAACCCTAGTACGTTCAGAGTACATACTAAAAGGCCCATTTGGAAAGGGGCATTGTTACATGATAAACTGTGTGGCCAAGTCTTAGAAGAATTATGACCATTCAATAATTGCCAACTCTTATTGAACACATGCTGGTTCATCATTTCTATTTTAGGTGGCAGGCCTATGGTTTCAGGCCAGAAGTTCATCTTAATTCAGATCTGGTCTCCCAACTGCTTCATTTTAATCAATTTCAGTTTTGCAATGGGAAATATTATTTTGTTTGAAATGTGCTGTTCCAAATCTGAAGCACTAGATTAAGTTGAAACACTGTGGAATAGATTCATACAAAACTCTCCTTTTCATCCTTATTGTTTGCAGTGTTTTATAAAACAAGATAACCAGGCAACTTTATAGCTTGGGTAACAAATATGCTAAATTCTGGCCATTGGAGAAAGGGCTTGATTTCCCTGAAAATGGAAACAGTGGTTGAGATGCTGGATTGTACTGGCAGCTTGTAAAGCTCAGTCAGGATAACTATATGCCTACCCCCATATCCTTCCTTTTCTTCTCTTGGTCCAGGGACATCCCTGGACCAAAAAAAAGGCATAACAGGGCAGTCAAGCAGTATTTGGCTGCCAGACAACAAAAGCATCTTTCTAGACACTCCAGGAGTTCTTTATGACTCTGGGAGGAAAGACTTTTGGGGATAGGGATACCAGGAGAGGTAGGTTAAGGGCTCTGCAGGTCAGCAAAGATGGTGGACCTGAATTCCACGATCTCAAATACACACAGAGGCATAAATTAGACTAAAAAGTAAAGGAACGTCTAGTTGTAACTGACTGTAGGGCTCCGTTACTAAGCCGAACAGCCAGCATTGTCTAAAGACAATTCTGGTGGTCATGTAGCCAGCATGACTGCACTGAACACTGTGATGTTCACACCAAAGTGGTACCTATTTATCTATTTGCCTTTGCATGTTTTTGAACTGCTAGGTTTGTAGAAGCTGGGACTAGTGACAGGAGCAGCACTTGGGCCTCGAACTGCCAACCTTCCAATTTTTCATTCGTCAGAACTGGAGTCTTAACCACTAAGCCATTGCATCTTCGAACATCTTACATCTGCATATATAAAAAATAATAATAAATAAAAATTTTATTTGTATACCGCCCTTCCAACGATCAGGGCAGTTAACAGCATGTTAACAACAACAATACAAATACATTTCAATACATGACAAAATCACTATACAATCATATTAAAAACCAAACTAAAACCCTATCAGCCAGCTGCCAGTGCCGTCGAGGGGGGGAAGACTAGCTGGCGCTTGACACAGGGAATGCTGATTTAAATAAGAAGGTTTTTAACTCCCTTCTAAACTGGGCCAGGGAGGTGGCCGAGCGGAGCTCTATGGGCAGCGTATTCCAGAGGGCCGGGGCGACGATGGAATACGACCTCCTCGTTGTGGAGGCTAGTCTAGCCCCTGGGACCCTCAATAGTTGCTGCCCGGAAGTTCTGAGGGTGCGGGGCGGAATGTATGGAGAGAGGCGGTCCATCAGGTATCCTGGGCCCAAGCCATGTAGGGCTTTATAGGTTATCACCAACACCTTGTACTGTGCCCGGAAGCAGATGGGCAGCCAATGCAGATCTTTGAGTATAGGTGTAATATGACTGGCCCTGAAGGTACCAGTGACAAGTCTGGCTGCCATGTTTTGTACCATCTGTAGCTTCTGGGTGTGGTATAAGGGTTGCCCCATGTAGAGCGCATTGCAGAAATCCAATCAAGAGGTTACCAGAGCGTGTACCACCGTTTCAAGGTCTCTCTGGGCCAGGTATGGGCACAGCTGGCGAATAAGCCGAAGCTGATAACAGGTGCTCTTGACCGTCGCATTCACCTGAGCTGTAAGGTGAAGCGGCGAATCAAGAAGCACCCCCAGACTGCGCACGGAGTCCTTTACAGGAAGCGTGATCCCGTTCAGGACAGGTGGAACCACCGCCATTCCTGGGCCAGGGGAACCTATCACTAGTACCTCCGTTTTCTCTGGATTCAGACTGAGTCGGTTTTCCCTCATCCAGCCCATTACGGACTCCAGACAGGCCACGAGAGGAGAGACGCCATCCTCAGTCACTGCATCAGTCGGAGACATAGAGAAGATTATTTGGGTGTCATCAGCGTACTGATAACCCCGCACCCCATGTCTCCGGATGATCTCTCCCAGCGGTTTCATGTAAATGTTGAAAAGCATGGGAGACAGAATGGCTCCTTGAGGGACCCCAGTTGTGAGGGCCCTCTTATCGGAGCACACGTCTCCCAGCTGCACCATCTGGAACCTCCCAGAGAGGTAGGACCGGAACCACTGGAGCGCAGTGCCCCCGATTCCCACCTCTACCAGGCGCTCCAGAAGGATACCATGGTCTATGGTATCGAAAGCCGCTGAGATGTCCAAGAGCACCAACAGGGACACGCTTCCCCTGTCAATGCCCAGACGGAGATCATTGAACAAGGCGACCATGGCCGTCTCAACCCCGTAACCCGCCCGAAAGCCAGTTTGAAATGGGTCCAGATAATCCGTTTCATCCAAGACCGATTGAAGCTGGATTGCAACCGCCCTCTCGATCACCTTCCCCAAAAATGGCAGTAGCGATACTGGCTGGTAATTATTATGCATCAGGGGGTCAAGGGAGGGCTTTTTTAACAGCGGTTTTACAGTGGCCACTTTTAAGCTGGATGGAAATTGCCTGTCCCTCAGAGATGTATTTATAATCCGGTGTAACAACGAGGTTACAACCGGTCCCCCCTGAGCCGCTAGCCATGAGGGACAGGGATCGAGAGAGCAGGTTGTCTTCCGAACGCTTCCAAGGATCTTGTCCACATCATCGGTACTTACCAACTCAAACTGATCCAGTTTAATGGAGTCCACGGAGGCTCTGGATGCCTCTGCCCTTGGTTCTGCTCTAATGCCGGCGTTAAGACCTTCGCTTATCCGAGAGGTTTTATCCGCGAAGAAGTTGTTAAATTGGTCACAGGAGGCCTTAGAAGGTTCAAGGATCTGGTTCAGTGTGGGAGGGAGCTGAGTTAGCTCCCTGACCACCCTGAACAACTCTGCTGGACGCGACTCTGCGGATGCGTCACGAGCACCATAGAACGAGTTCTTAGCTGCTCGTATAGTCTCTCCATAGTCCTCCAACAGGCGGTCTAGGAGAGCCTTGTCGGCTAAGCGTAGGTGTTTCCGCCAGCGGTGCTCTAGCCGTCGCAGGTCCCGCTTCCTTGCCCGGAGATCTTCTGTGTACCAAGGCTTACGTTTGGAAGCAGGCCTGAGAGGGCGCTTGGGAGCGATACTGTGTATAGCCCTAGAAAGACCGGTATTCCAAATACCAGTCAGGGTATCAACAGAGTCGCCGTCACTTCCAACCATGTGTCCCTCTAGGGCTTCCTGGAACCTTTTGGGTTCCATCAGCCTTCGAGGGTGGACCATTCTAATAGGTCCACCACCCCCGGGGGGATCTGGGTAGAGGCCTTGATTTTTGCCTCCACGAGGAAATGATCCGTCCATGGCAGGGGGGAAATATTGGTTATTTCCGCCCACGGATTTTCCATATCCGAACAAAAGACCAAATCCAGTGTATTACCCGCAAAATGCGTTGGACCCAAAATCAGCTGGGACAGGCCCATGGCCGCCATGGTATCCATGAATTCACGAGCCGCACCGGATGGAACATAGTTGGACGTGAGAGAGATGTTGAAGTCACCCAGGGCAAGTAGCCTGGGTGTCTCCAGCATCAGCTCCGCGACCAACTGTGTCAGCTCGTTAAGGGAGTCCGTTAGTGCACGGGGTGGCCGATACACCAACAGAATCCCTAGACTGTCCCTAGCCTTTAGGGTCAGGTAAATACACTCGATAAAGGAAGTCTGTCGGATGTGGTTCCTGGTGAGAGACAAGGTGTTCTTATGTATCAAGGCCACACCTCCCCCCCGCCCACCTAACCTGACTATCAGGATCCAAGCCAATATTTACAATTGATGTTATTGTGTGAGATATCATTTTCTTTAATAAGTTTGATAATTGTGCTCATTCAAGTGGACACAGATTTCGAAGGACTCCATCAAGGACTCCATGAGGACTGTGTTAAAATAAACCCTTTGCTCTATTTGTTTATGCAGTGGACCCTTGTTATATGCTGGGGTCCGTGTATGATCAAGTCCCATTAAATATAATGACTTAGCAAAATGGTGTCCCCTATAAAAAATGGAAAATCAAGGTTTGACATTTGAAATTGATATTTTTTTGAAACATTTTCAAGCCGTGGATGCTTGAATCCATGTATAAAAAATCTCTGTATAAGAATGCCCGACTGTAATATACTTATGGAAAGCAAGGCTGGGTTGTTCAGATTCCAGGTCACATCTAAATGTGGGGATAGGCTCTAGTCAGAGACAAAGCTGCTTGTCTGAGAACTTTTGGGGAACTGGGGCAGCTAAATAGGATGAAAATAGGACAACAGTTACAAAATACAGTACATATGTGCAATGAAAGCTTGTGCATTCTCTTGCAAACTCAGGGCTGTGGATTCCCTGTGAAGTACACCCCTATTGTGGACTCCCTCTTTTCCTAGTGCCATATACGGGACTTGTACACCATGAGGTCAGAGGAAAATGAAATGCAGAATGCACAGACAGAGATAATTACTTGGCTAACAGTGATCATTAACAAAACATTTTTTCTGTAATAACACAGGTATCCTTTTGTTGCTGAAATGGTTAACATTTGTAATGTAATTTTTCTTTTCTTTTAAAATCCCTTTGCTATCATGCGATCCATAGGAGACAGAACTGAGCTTCAAAAAAAAAAGTTGTATTATATGTTCTATCAAAATCACATATAACGTTATAGAAAACATACAAAAGAACACGTTATACAAAATTCAAGAGCAAAGAGACATTGATAACTAAAACCCACACAGAATATAACACCAAACAAAGCTAAACTCTTAAAGAGTCCATGACTTGATGTAAAACTATCTGTCATTTGATATAAATCTTTCACTTGACATAAAGCTGTTGAATCCAGGAAGAATTTTTACAGTGAAGGATCAGGATAGAGGATGTCCCCAGAGACTGCTATGAGATGTTGAGAATGGTAGTTCAGCTGCTTTGTGTTGCAAGCAGCTGAAATTCCTTTGTTTGCTGTGGATTTCAATATTCAGAATTCAACTGGAAAGTCTCCTCCAGAACATATAAGCAGCCCCATTCTGTTATGAAGTACTGAACATATCTGACCCTACAAGGCTAAGATTTATCCTGGATTTTAATGGTTACTATCAGATCAAGACAGAAGTTCAGAGAGTATTGGGGTGAAATTATTTTCTAAGAGCAGGCTGTTTCATAAGAAAAAGCACTAGCTGTGTTGGGAGTGAAAGCCCTCTGAAGTGCTGGCTTTTAAAAGCTTAGGATAAAAGAATGATCCCAAGGAGACGTATAGAAGGATTGTCAAGATGAACACTGAATGAGAGAACAAGAAATCCATTTTATAAAAAAGCCCATAAAATCAGAAAGGAAACAAAACTAGAGACATATAAATGTGAACAATTTAACTAGGGAAATGTAGAGGAGAGGACATTCTAATGTATGTTGAGATACAGTGATGAGGGAAAGATTACTGTTGTTATTCAGCCCTATAGAACTAGTATAATACAAAATGCTTTTAAAATGTTATTACATTAACCTGCCTTTTAAAGCAGTGTGTTAGTATCAGGAAGATTAATATTTACCTTTCACATAACTGAGGGTGAGCATAATGATAAAGATCAACCTTAGTGACAGTAACATAGAATTAGCTAGTATGTCAGTGGCTAGAGAAAGCCAAGCAGAGGTCACTGGTTCTTGGATTTTGTCAAGGAAAAAAGCATCCTGTTATTTAGACTGAGGTATGGGGTAAACTCTGCATGGTGCCTAAATATTCTGAAGGTACCTGGTCCCATCTGTTCTTCGAAGCTAAGCAGGGTCAGACGGGGTTGGTGCTAGGACAGGGTACCACCAAGGAACACCAGGTGCTGTAAACTACATTTCAGAGAAAGATGATGACAAATCACCTCTTTGATTATTCCTTGCCTAAGAAAACCCCAAGAAATTTATGTGGTTATCATAAGTCATAGCCACATAAATTTATTAGGGTTTTAAGGAGATTTCAAGGAAAGTACACACACCAGGGATGTAATTCTTCACTAATTTTCTTCTCAAATGAAGCAAGGAGTAAATTCTACTATTTTCTTTCCACAGTATGAGGAAGTCTTTAAAACCATGCAGTTTTTGAACCCTATTCACAATTTGGGACTTATTTTGCACAGACTTCACGCATGAAGGTTTTGCACTGAAAGCTGCTTTTTAATGCAAATTAGTCACAAGTCCTAAATAACATAAAAACATAAAGAAAACAAATATAAAAACCACAGAGGACTTATACACATCCAACCTAGACAATGAGGAAATCAAAACAGTAAAAGAGTCCCCATGCTTGGGTTAAACATTGATCCTAATGGAGACTACAGTCAAGAAATCAGAAAAAGACTTGTAATTGGAAAGGAAGCTATTGAAGAACAAGACAGAATCCTAAAGAGTAAAGATTTATAACTTAGCACTAAAGTTAGAATAATCCAAGCCATTGTATTCCCCATCACCATGTACAGATCTGAGAGCTGGACAGTGCAGAAAAGCAGATCATTTTGTTCAAAATGTGGGGGTCATTCAAACATCATTTTTTCCCAGTAGAACAATGTGAATAACCTCGCTCACATATTGCAGGTTTGTTATTCACACTATGGAACTGCACCTATGTGCATCTCTGGACGTTTGGTTGCTCCCACGTTCCAGCACATGAAAAAACATGGAGTTGATGTTGCAAGTGTATTCGAAATGCATTCAAGGCATACAGAGTTTAATCCCAATTAATCTAGGTCTATTTGCACATTCAGCAGTCTAAGAAGCAAGGGTTTGTTCCAAGAAGCCACGGGAGCCAGAGCCAAAGTCTTTTCTCCAAGAAAGTCAGATAATCACTGGCGAAGAGGCACACATGCTCCAGCTGCCTAAATAGGCAGGCAGAAGGCCTTCAGGTTTCTGATAAAGCCTCAATGATCTTAGAAGGTCCTCTTTTTTGGCTCAACGCTCCCTGAAGGTAGGCACACTTCCCAGATCCTCCTCTATGTCCACAGCCTCAGCCTCAGGCAGACTTGGCTGCTGAACCTCTGGAGGGGCCCACAGACTCTGGTCCAGCAGAACTAAGGCCAGCCTCAGGCTCCCCAATTACAGGTTCAGGTCCCAGGGGCTCTGGCTCATTCTCTGAGTTCTCCAAGTCATCCTCCAGGCTGGGCAGGACATCACATAAATGAATTTAAAGGAACTAAGCAGAGCAGTGGGGGACAGGGAAGCTTGCAGATGTCTTATCTACAGAGTTGCTATGAGTTAGAATTGACTTGAGGGCAGTTAACCACAACAACAACAACAACAAAGTGCTACATTACAGCATTTTCTACATGGGAAACCACTTTCTGTGTAGAAAATAATATTATTTCCTGCATAGAAAAAGCTGTTTTCTGCATAAAACAACTGTGTTTCTGTGTATATGTGTGTGCCTTCAGGTCACCAGTTGACTTAGGACAAGCCCATGAATTTCATAGGGTTGTCTTAGGCAAGGAATACTCAGAAGTGCTTTTGCCCATTACTTCCTCTGCAATATAACCTACAGCACCTGATATTCATTGGCAGTCTCCAATCCAAGTATTACGTGTGAATTGTGCATAAATCCTGAAATGTGAAGATTCTTCTGAGTCAGAACCCCTCTGGTCAGGATCTGTCAATATGCAAAAACACATTTTTTCTACAATTTTTCAAATATTTTCTAATATTAATTCCATCCCTAGCACACATACAACCTTTGCATAGAGGTTTTGTCTATTCCAAATATCTTATTCCTCATATACACCACAGTGTAGTGGTGCATATGTTGCTGTGGCTTTATTTCTGGATACAGCAGAGCAATTTCTAGAGGTGAATAGAGAGCATGCTTCTTCTTTGCCCAACTGTGTTTTTTGGGGCCACTAAAGCTGTGACAAGCAGCTCAGCTCTGAATCAACCTCACATAGGAGTTTATCACATGGGAGGAATTTCTCTTAATTTTGAATGAAAAGAAAGTGGGGCCAGAACGCATTCATGTGAATTCGCTAGTTCAGCTAATTTACGTGAATTCAAATTGCGTTCGAACTGACTTCCCATTGCTCAAAAATAGCTTGCCATTGCCCAAAATTGTGTGTGGTAGTCTATCACGCAATAATGTGAAACCCCATGATTGCGTTCTGACTGACTTCCCATTGCCCGAAATTGCATGGGGTAGTCTATCACGCAATAACGTTAAACCCCATGATTGCATTCGGATTGCCATTGGATTATACTTCCAATTTCCCTTGTCTGATAACATCCATTGAATCAGGGATCAGAGCAACAGCTGAACAAAATGGAGCCCATGTGCTATGTCTCTCTAGTTTTTTGATAACCTGCCATGCCCTAAGAAATCTCATGGCATGGCAAAACAACAACAACAAAAACCCTAGACATGTAAGGACTGTCAGATGTCTCCCAGATGTACTAACTTAAAAACAAGGTGTGTATTCCCCTCCCACCTGGTTTTAAGATAAGATCTTTTGACACTGGACTAAAATTTCATACTGGTGACAGAAGATATAGTCTCTAGTAGATGTTGGGAAGAAGACAATGTAGGAAATTATAATAAATAATAATAATAAAATTTTTATTTTTATACCGCCCTTCCACAGATCAGGGCGGTTCACAGCAAATATAAAAAAAACCACAACATACACATTCAAGTTAAAAACAATTACACAACAACAAAATAAAAACCCCGTTAGCCAATCCTCTTTGCCACAGAAGAGGAAGGGAGGCCCACTGGACTTTAGTCGGGGAATGCAAGCTGGAATAGAAAGGTTTTTAGGTCCTTTCTAAATTGGGCCAGGGAGGTGGCCGAGCGGAGCTCTATGGGCAGCGTGTTCCAAAGGGCCGGGGCAGCGATGGAAAATGTCTTCCTCGCGGTGGAGGTCAACCTAGCCCCTGGCACCCTAAGTAATTGCTGCCCAGATGTTCTGAGGGTGCGGGACGGAATGTACGGGGAGAGGCAGTCCTTCAGGTATCCTGGGCCCAAGCCATTTAGGGCTTTATAGGTCATCACCAACACCTTATATTGTGCCCGGAAGCGAATAGGCAGCCAATGCAGATCTTTAAGCACCGGTGTAATATGGCTGGCCCTGGAAGTTCCAGTGACCAGCCTGGCTGCCATAATCTGTACCGTTTGTAGCTTCTGGGTTTGGTATAAGGGTTGCCCCATGTAGAGTGCGTTGCAGAAATCCAATCTCGAGGTTACCAGAGCGTGTACTACCGTTTCAAGGTCCCTCTGGGCCAGGTATGGGCGCAGCTGGCGAATGAGCCGAAGCTGATAACAGGTGTTCTTGACCGTCGCATTCACCTGAGCAGTCAGGTGAAGCGACGAGTCAAGAAGCACCCCCAGACTGCGCACAGAGTCCTTCTCAGGGAGCGTGACCCCGTTCAGGACAGGTGGAACTACCGCCATTCCTGGACCAGGGGAACCTATCACAAGTACCTCCGTTTTCTCTGGATTCAGCTTGAGTCGGTTTTCCCTCATCCAGCCCATTACTGACTCCAGGCACGCCACGAGAGGACAGACGCCATCCTCAGTCACTGCATCAGTCGGAGACATAGAGAAGACTATTTGGGTGTCATCAGCGTACTGATAACCCCGCGCCCCATGTCTCCAGATGATCTCTCCCAGTGGTTTCATGTAAATGTTAAATAGCATGGGAGACAGAATGGCTCCTTGAGGGACCCCAGTTATAAGGGCCCTCTCATCGGAGCACACGTCTCCCAGCTGCACCATCTGGGACCTCCCAGAGAGGTAGGACCGGAACCACTGGAGCGCAGTGCCCCCAATTCCCACCTCTGCCAGGCGCCCCAGAAGGATACCATGGTCTATGGTATCGAAAGCCGCTGAGATGTCCAAGAGCACCAACAGGGACACGCTTCCCCTGTCGATGCCGAGACGGAGATCATCGACCAAGGCGACCATGGCCGTCTCAACCCCATAACCCGCCCGGAAGCCAGTTTGAAATGGGTCCAGATAATCCGTTTCATCCAAGACCGCCTGAAGCTGGATTGCAACCGCCCTCTCGATCACCTTCCCCAAAAATGGCAGCAGCGAGACTGGCCGATAATTATTATGTACCAGGGGGTCGAGGGAGGGCTTTTTTAATAAAGGTTTTACTATGGCCAATTTTAATTCAGATGGAAATTGCCCTTCCCTCAAAGATGTATTAATAATCCGGCGTAACAATAAAGTTACCGCCGGTCCCCCCTGGGCCGCTAGCCATGAGGGACAGGGATCGAGAGAGCAAGTTGTCTTCCGAACACTTCCGAGGATCTTGTCCACATCATCGGTACTTACCAACTCAAACCGATCCAGTTTAATGGAGTCCACGGAGGCTCTGGACGCCTCTACCCTAGGTTCTGCTGGAATGTCGGCGTCAAGGCCTTCGCTTATCCGAGAGGTTTTATCCGTGAAGAAGTTGTTCAATTGGTCGCAGCAGGCCTTAGAAGGTTCAAGGATCTGGTTCGGGGCAGGAGGGAGCTGAGTAAGCTCCCTGACCACCCTGAACAACTCTGCTGGACGCGACTCCGCGGACGCGACACGAGCACCATAGAACGAGTTCTTAGCTGCTCGTATCGCCTCTCCATAGTCCTCTAACAGTTGGTCTAGGAGAGCCTTGTCGTCTAAGCGAAGGTGTTTCCGCCAACGGCACTCTAGCCATCGCAGTTCCCGCTTCCTTGCCCGGAGATCTTCCGTATACCAGGGCTTACGCTTGGAAGCAGGCCTGAGAGGGCGCTTGGGAGCGATACTGTGTATAGCCCTAGAGAGACCGGTATTCCAGATACCAGTCAGGGCATCAACAGAGTTGCCGTCACTTCCAACCATGTACCCCTCTAAAGCTTCCTGGAACCTTTTGGGTTCCATCAGCCTTCGAGGGTGGACCAACCTAACAGGTCCGCCATCCCCGGGAGGGATCTGGGTAGAGACCTTGATTTCTGCCTCCACCAGGAAATGATCCGTCCATGACGGGGGAAATATTATTTATTTCCGCCCACGGATTTTCCGCATCCGAACAGAAGACCATATCAAGTGTATTACCCGCACAATGCGTAGGACCCACTATCAGCTGGGACAGGCCCATGGCCGTCATGGTTTTCATGAATTCCCGAGCCGCACCGGGTGGAATGTAGCTGGCCATGAGGGAGATGTTGAAGTCACCCAGGACAAGTAGCCTGGGCGTCTCCAGCATCAGTTCAGCGACCAGCTGTGTCAGCTCGTTAAGGGAGTCCGCTAGCGCACGGGGTGGCCGATACACTAACAGAATCCCCAGACTGTCCCTAGCCTTTAGGGTCAGGTAAATACACTCAATATAGGACGTCTGTGATATATCACATGAGCCCCCATTCTTACCACAATCATGTTAATGAAAATAAATGCAAACATATCAGTTTGGGAGCAGTCCCTATCACACTATACCAGGCATTGCTGGTCTGGGACTCTGTTTCTCTTCTGTTTCTTAACTCTGCCTCCTTCCTCTGTTACTTTACCAGAACGCCTTTTGCTTTTTTTATTTTTCATTTTTCATTTTCTCCCTCTCTTTAAAACTATCGAGGTATTATGGCAATTCTATTGGATGGGGAGAGAAAATAAAGGTTTTTTTTAAAAAAAAAAAGAAAGAAAAGAAAACAGGGTGCTTGGGAATAGGAGGGGGAGGGAGAGTGAGCGAAAGAAGGAAAACTGACCCCCTGTAACTGCCCAATCCTGGGACTGCTGCTCAGACGTTATAACACACAGATCTAATGCTACAGCAATTACATTGGCAGCATTTGACAGGGTAGGAATCTAAGAGTCCAAGTAGACCAGAGGTTGAACATGAGTCAACAGTGTGATGCAGCAGCTAAAAAGTCAATGCAATTTTAGGCTGCATCAATAGAAGTATAGTGTCTAGATCAAGGGAAGTATTAGTGCTACTCTATTCTGCTTTGGTCATGCCCCAGCTGGAATACTGTGTCCAGTTCTGAGCATCACAATTCAAAAAAAAACATTGAGAAACTGGAGCGTGTCCAAGGGAGGGCGACCAAAATGGTGAAGAATCTGGAAACCAAGCCCTATGAGGAACAACGTAGGGAGCTGGGGATGTTTAGCCTGGAGAAAAGAAGGTTAAGAGGTGATATGATAGCCCTGTTTAAATACTTGAAGGGATGTCATATTGAGGATGGAGCAAGCTTGTTTTCTGCTGCTCCAGAGACTAGAACCTGGAACAATGGATGCAAACTGCAAGAAAAGTGATTCCACCTCAACTTTAGAAGGAACTTCCTGACAGTAAGGGCTGTTCAACAGTGGAACACACTTCCTCGGAGGGTAGTGGAGTCCCCCTTCTTGGAGGTCTTTAAATAGAAGCTGGATGGCCATCTGTTGGGGATGCTTTGACTGACATTTCCTGCATGGCAGGGGTTGGACTGGATGGCCTTTGCGGTGTCTTCCATCTCTATAATTCTATGAGTCTAAGGTAAACCTGTCAATAAAAAAGTATACAATAATCACAGGTGGAGGACAAACCAGCTACAGACACAGCATCATGTGATAAGTTTCGGCCATAGACACCTCTATAATCTGCTTTATTTTAGCCTCATGTGATCATCTCTTTAGTCTACCCACCCACAGAAGTTTCCCACTCCTGGTTGAGAGAAAAGGCCTATTTGGTAGCCTGACTAGCTTTGACAGAGCTTGCTCCTCTTACAATCATATGTAGAATCAAAGAGTTGGAAGGGACTGCAAAAGCAATCTCACCTTACCCCTTGTCATGTAGATATATATGACTAAAGAACTCCTGAAAGATGGCCATCCAACCTCTGTTTAAAGCCCTCCGAAAGATAGCCTATAATTATCTAAGACAGTCTATTCTACTGTTGAACCAGTTCTTCCTAATGTTTAGTGAAAACCATTTTCACCTCATTTGCATCCATTGGTTCATATACTTGTCTCTGTAGCAAGATAAAACAAACTCTCTCCACCTTCTACGTGATATCCTGTCATAAATTTAAATCCGGCCATCATATCACCTCTTAATATTTTCTTCTCCAAACTAAACATACACAGTTTTCTAAGTCATACCTTGTAGGCTTCAACTTTCAGACCTTTTACCATTTTGCTCACCATTCTCTTGACATGTTCCAACTTGTCAATATCCTTCTTGAATTTATATCCTGGAGATATAAGATACTGTGGTAGCTCTGGAAGATCAGTTGTTCTGTAAAAGTGTGTCCAGTATTTGAAAAGCTGTCATTAAATAAATCACAGTGGGCCACAGTAGAGCTGAATAAAATATTACATTCCTGAAGGGTTTGGAAACTTATAAGTGGTTCCTTGTTTAACAGTAAAACTGCACCAGATATTATGCAAAGAGCAGGCCAGAGCAATGTCCTGGGGTTTAGGGAACAGCTATAGGCAAATAAAATACAAACATAAAGCCACAAGGATATCTGAAGGAGACAATGGCAATCTGAGGAAGACAATGGATTCATGAAGTACTGATCCTGGCTTGTTTAAATTCAAGTCGGTGAGGAATGATGAAACTGAGAGCAGCATATAGATCAAAGATCCCCACAGAATGAAGGTCATGCAAAGATCAGGCAGGGGAGATAAATTGGTAACATGAGATATAGAAAGGCTGAGAGATCAGAACAAAACTCAGAATAAGGGGAAGGTTCAAAGAGCTGATCAGGAATCAAGGAAGCTCAGCCAGTGTTAACCTTTGCCAATCTTTTTGGAAGGCAGAAAATCATGAATGCTGCATTCAAATTATTTCTTTTTTAAAAATAATGTTGTCATCTCAGGGGGACAGAAATAAATCTATCATCCACATTCTTATTCCCTGTTTATGCACCTGTTCACAACTATTAACCTCCCCTCATGCCCTGTTGCCAAGACAAAACAACTTCATTTGACCTGAGTATCTTTTCCTGCTGTATAACATTTGGGTTGCACAACTTTCAAGGGCTTCCACCACAATGTTGAAGCCTTCATCATGTTGTTTGTGTAGGGGTATAGCACGCAATTCAGTTTTGCATTTTGTGCCAAGTATAAAGTAAAAAACAATATATGCAGGTAAGGGTATTTTCTCCCTCAGAAAGCTGCAGTTTTCTATGTGTGGTTAAAAAAACTGCAAGTATAAATTTTTGCTATAAAGTTGTACAGTTTCTCAAACTCTTGTGCCATTCTCATTTTGGATGTTCCGTTTGGCACGAATTCCAAAAGCTTTCAATTTGCTACCCTTTATGAAAATAAGATGATGAACAAACAAATGTGCTTAATTTCAGAGGGCATCTGTCTGAATTTCATTTACATTTGAAACTGAGTAGTTTTGTCTTCCTTCACTGCATTTTAAAGTGTGGCTCTGATTGTTTTTTGTGAAGGTACAGTTTTCCAGAATGTTATATTATTTACTATAAACTGTTCAGAGAACTGTGCTACCTAGAAACAAAACAAATAATAAGCAATGAAATCATATGATAAAGTCCAATAAGCTGGCAAGTCAAGCATTTGAGGCCTAAATAAGAGAGTCTGAAGGAGCTATGTCACAAGGCTAATATCCAGCCCCATAAAAACAGTACTATTGTGATGGTGGCCAGTCTCATTGTTACCTGAAAGATAAAGTACAAGCCCTTCCTGGATCTTCTATAGTCCACAATTTCCTTAGTCTATGTCTTCTAGAGTGCCCAGTTATTCACTCTGCTGTCTGGTCAGATAATGTTGAGGGAAATCCACAATGCTATATAGAAGTGTTTGGCAGGAGAACCTGTAGGGGTTGATCATTTCCTTTTTCTTTGTCAAGTGGAAGATTTTTAAATACTGCTCTACAAGGCATTTCACTAGTTGCTGCATTCTAAGAATGTACCCTGAAATATACAATAGGCTGCTACAACCACACATATTAAGTCAGTGACCTAAAGTCTGTCCTACTTTGAAAATCTAATATTACATGCAGGCATAATTCATGCAAAAGAGGGGAAGACAGATTCCCAAAGAAATTTGGTCAATAACTGAGAGCAAGATGATGTATCTATACTGTATTGAAGTTATGGAATTGAAGCTAATTGATACTAGCAAACTGATCTGATACTAACTGGCTGAGCTGGTATAAAGTCATAGACAATGATATTCTCAGAAAGGGTGATCAGACACCCTCCTTTTCCAGGACATGCCCTACATCACAATCTTCTGTCCAGGAGGAATGTCAAAATGTGCCCCATTTTGCACATGCTGAAGAGCCAGCAAGGAATAGTGGTTTGAGCACTGGACAATGACTGTGGAGATGAGGTTTGAATCTCTGCTAGAGCATGTATCTCCTGGGCAACATTGGGCAAGTCACATGCTCTCAGCCTCAAGGGAAGGCAATTTCTGCAAAGCAATATCCTGCAACAGTTCCAATTTAGCAGGGACAGTCCTGATTAATACTCTGTCTTCCAATTTTTTCAGCTGTTTACAATGTCACAGTTCCTTTCTCCTCCTCCCAGTTCCCCCTGGTGACTTTGGACAAATTACACACTCTCAGCCTCAGAGGAAGGCAATGGAAAGCCCCCTCTGAACAAATCTTACCAAGAAAACCCCGTAATAGGTTTGCCTCAGGGTCACCATAACTTAGAAATGACTTGAAGGCATACAACGAAAAAAACAAGAGTTGCCAGGTGGAATAAGGGACAGATATCTCTTTTTTAAGGGTTGTGTAGAAGAATGAATTTCAGCAAGTGCTGCTTGTTAGACAAGCAATATCTACAATTGAACACAAATGCCAGAATTGTACAAGACATTGCTTTCCTTATTACCATGTATGGATGTAAGAGCTAGACAGTTAAGAAAGAAGATAGGAGGAAAATCAATTCATTCAAGATGTGATGCTGGAGAAGAGTGCTGAGGATCCTGGGGACACTACAGCCAAAAAGAAAAGGAAATAGGTCCTAGAGCAGATGAAACCAGAAATCTGCCTGGAAGCCAAGATGATAAAGAGTAAAAATGATGGGCCTTCTTTCTCTAACAAGGCTAGTGGTATTCAGTGCATTTAAGGAAAGTGCTGCACATATAGACAAAAGAAAAGAAAAATCCAGATAAAGATTATTGGAACAATAGAAAAAGTGTGTAGAGCTTTAAAAAGAAGAAGGACAACAACCCATTAAGGAAGAAGAGCCCTCCCTCCAGTCCATCTGCCTTGGTCCAAGCCTCAGAGGGAGAGAAGAATGCTGGACCTGATCCCCCCCCCCCACCATTCCCTTCTCCTTTTATGTCACTTCTTTTTAGATTGTAAGCCTGAGGGCAGGGAAGCGTCTATTATCCCCTCTGTTGTAATCACAGTGATTGAGCGGCACATAAATAAATCCTATTATTATTATTATTATTATTATTATTATTATTATTATTATTATAAAACTGAGGCTGTCATACTTTGGACACATCATAAGAAGGCATATCTCATTGGGGGAAAAACAATAATGCTAGGAAAGGTGAAGGGAAGAAGAAAGAGAGGAAGACCATTTGTTAGATGGATGGATTCTGTTAGTCTAGTCATGAGAATGGGTTTGCAGGAATTAAGCAAAGCAGAACAGAGCTGTGCAGGACAGAAGGTCTTGGAGATGTCTCATCCACAGGGTTGCCATGGGCCAAGATCAACTTGAGGGCAGTTAACAACAATATATATTGTTGATAACTGCCCTCAAGTTGATCTTGGCCCATGGCAACTATATATTAAAGTCCCATGGCATCTAAACTTTTTTAAAAAAAAATCATCAGAACCATCAACTATTCACTATACTCATGAATATTCAATGCAAGTTATGTCAACATGATTAAATACTGACCTTTTTGCCCACAGTGCTGGACAAATTGCCAGCACTGTTCAATGGAAGTGAAACAAAATTATATGGTATGTAATGAAGTAAATGTATTTTTATAGTGTTTTAATAATTCAGCATGCAAATTATATAAAATATGCTACATGGGAAAAATGCAATACACGTGTACTGAAAGATACTTATAACTTGCACATAAGAAGCATAATTGCAAATAAATAGAAAACCCCACAAACGTAAAATGATATAAAAAGAACAAATAAAGATCATATAATTGATGGTTCTGATTCCATTTGCAAAGAGGTCTGCCAGATACATGAAGATTTTCCCACCTGCAGAGATATCTACCAACTAAAAATTTGATTCAGAGGTATATATTGTAAATTTGGTGTTTTAATATGGATGACTGTAATAGTATCTCGTTACCATTTTACATGTTAAGATTTCTAGTTTTAATTTGGATGAATGTAAAACTATTTTATTCCTCTTAGATTACATTTTGGAATTAGTTGAGCCATCACTATGATATTATATAAAAATGAGTCATGACTGTTTACACATTGTGAAATGGGAAAATGAAACTGAGATTGAGATTTTAATTAAAAGTGCACACACATACAAGCCCTTTGGAATTTTGGACTAGAAGGACAGATTGTAAGGAACGAGAGTAGGATTTAAGGGAATGATGTCACAGTACATATTTATTTATTTGATTTATGTCCGGCTTTCTCCCAAAATGGGATTCAAATTCCTTCAACCCTGGAAACTTCTATATTGCTTATTTTTTAGAAAAACCCTCACCTTTTGCAAACAAGCAAACTACTATATCTCGTAAGTTGTATAAGAGGAATTCTATGGCATTCAATTTATTTGGCTTTTGGTATGACTGGCTTGGTGAACTACAGCATAGAATTAACAGATTGACAATGAATACTGCCAATTTTGTTTTGTTGCTTTCACTGAGGTTTTAAAATAAAGCATAATGATAATAATAATAATAATAATAATAATAATAAGAAGAAGAAGAAGAAGAAGAAGAATGTTATCTTTGTAAACCACTTTTAAGGCTTTGAGTCTTAGGTGACCCTAAGGTGGTTTAATTGACAAGATTTGTTCAGAAAGGGGTTGCCTTTCCCTTCCTCTGAGGCTGAAAGACTGACTTGCCCAAAGCCACCCAGTGAGTCTCCATGATGGAGCAGGAATTCAAATCCTGGTCTTCACAGTCATAGTCCAATGCTCAAACCACTACACTATGCAGGCTCTCAAAACTTTCAGCTGAGGTAGATAAATGAGTTAGTATGGTAAAGCCAGACCACCTTTAAATGTATAGAATGGTGATATATGATTTAGAAAACACTTTGAATATCTGGAGTACTGGGTGGTCAAAACTGTACATCACAAGGAGATAGCTTTATTTCATGCTAGGATTCTGACAACTCAAACTTTACCTGTGAGGATGTTTCATATTTACACTACCACAGTACATCAGGCTAGTACTGGGAGCATGGATAAAACAGAAGTAACTACTCTGGATGTTCAAAGTAAGGTGAAGGAGGGGGATAGTTTCAGAAAATCCTGTCAAACATAGTTGAGATTGCCTCAACATAGTTACAGCAACCCCTAAAGTCAACTTCTATATGTGCATGTCTGCTGTTAGCTATCCCTTAGTGCTACCTGCCTCTATCTAGTTAACAGAAGCAGAAAGTGACTTCAGAGAAAAGGAGGAGAAAGTGAAGCTAGAGTATATCATTCCATACATAAATTAAGGAGGTGTCTGCACAGACCAGAATATTCCTGGAGCAATTCCAAAAATGCCCTGACATATCCCTTCCCATTACCTTGGGCACTCTTTTGCAATGCTGAGTGGCTGTCCCACTGTGCTCCCAGCACCACCACCTCTGCTAGCATGAGTCGCTCACTCTGAGGTCAAAATGAAGTATCCAGAATCAATCACATGGCTGGACACCTTATTCTGATCTCAGAGCGAGTGACTTGGACCAGAAGCAGTGGTGCCAGGCAGCACAATGAGACATGCCCAGCATTGCTCTGAAGGGCTCTGGGTCTTTCCAGAAAATGGTATCAAACTGCATTATTTCTACAGAGTTGATGCACCACATGACGTTTCTTCTTCCTGTCTGTGTATAATGGGCAATTAGATAGCCCTCACTGGTGAGGTATACATTTAAAGGTAGTCAGGCTTTACCAGGCTAACTCGTTTATCTTCTTTCATACCCCACTCAAAGTTTTGAAGCCTGTGTAAATTGTTTGAACATTGGACTGTGACTGTGGAGGCCAGAGTTTGAATTCCTGCTTAGCCTTAGAGACCCACTGGGTGACCTTGGGCAAGTCACATTCTCTCAGTTTCAGAAGAGGGGAAAGACAAACCCCTTCTGAACAAATCTTTTCACTAGAACTGCCTTAGGGTCACCATAACAACTTAAAGGCACACAACAACAAACTCAAAGTCTTAAAACTGACTTACAAAGATAATAAAACAGCAATTAAAACCTCAATGAAAGCAACAATACAAAATAGGTAGTATTCATCGGTTATCTGGCAATTGTATACTGTAGTTCATCAAACCAGTCATACCAAAAGCCAAATAAAATGAATGTCATAGAATTCCTCTTATACAGTTTGTATGATATAGTAGTTTGCTTGTTATCAAAAGGTGAGGTTTGTTTAAAAGATGTTTTAATAAAGGTATATTGCAAGTTCAGTGCTGAACTGGTTGGATGTCATTTGGACAATTCACACTAGAACTGGGGACTGGGCCCTGCATTATCCAGACTCATTGCCAGGAGGATGGAGAAGGACATGGTACTTCGCTTGTGTGGACACAGCCTTAGGAAAGACAAAAAGAAAAAACAGCAAGGCCTATCTAATTGTCCATTACACACAAACAAAGAGAGGGAGGGAGGGAGGAGCACATTTGTGCTTTAATTTCCACCACCGCCACTGCAAATCTTCTGTTTAGGAAGAACTATCTTGGGGTGCACCCACCCTGTAGGAATAATGCAGTTTGATATCATTTTAATTGCCCTGGCACCATCCTACAGAATCCTGTGATTTGTAGTTTTGTGAGGCACCGGCACTCTTTCACAGAGAAGGCTAAAGCCCTTGAAAAACTACAAGTCCCAGGATTCTGCAGCATGAGCTACAGTGGTTAAACTGGTGTCAAAGCCCTCCATGGACTGGCCCCTCCTTACTTATCAAACCTTCTTTCTCCTCACCTTCCCACTCAGGCCTTCCGTTCTGGTAGTCAAGGTCTGCTGTCTCAGCCCAGGATTTCCTCTGCCCCATCCCGGATTTGCCCCTTTTCACTCGCTGCCCCTCACTCCTGGAACCTTCTTCCCCCACAAGCAAGAGCCATCACTTCTTTAACCAGCTTCAAAACGGAGTTGAAAACCATCCTGTTCAGAGAAGCCTTCCCAGGCATTGCATAATTGTCGCATACCATTGCATAATTGTCACTTACTACTTGATGTTCTTTTGGTGCCTGTTTATCAAACCATTTCCTGTATTGCTATGTACTGTATATGCATTATCCTACTTGAGAGTATGTATTTTCCCTGGGAAATGATTAACCATCCATTATGAAGCCAAGCCCTCCCTCCAGTCCATCTGCCTTGGTCCAGGCCTTGGAGGTAGAGAGGAACTGCTGGACCTCTTACCCTTTCCCTCCACCACTCCCTTCTCCTTCTGTGTCATGTCTTTTTAGATTGTAAACCTGAGGGCAGGGATCCGTCTAACTAAAAAGATTGCATGTACAGCGCTGTGTAAATTTACAGCGCTTCATAAATAAAGGTTAATAATAATAATAATAATAATAATAATAATAATAATAATAATAATCTGCTTTATTTCTACAGAGTAGATGGACCCTTGGCCACATGTAGACATATTTAAGACTCAGTTCCTTAACATAACTGGATTGTGTAGTATCTATTCTGAAAGATACAGGAGAAATATGTGAATACAAGGGAAATGTGTAATAAAGCAGTGCTTCAGAACTGTACTTTGAAATGGATTATAGGCGTAAGAAGTGGATAACCTCTTGCTCTCCACTTTACACTTAATGTGAACTGGCTTTTGCTTGTATTCTCTTGGCTCTACTGTAGTGACCTCTCAAAGCATTGCAGCATGCAGAGAAAATGTTGGCAGTTTCATAAAGCTCAGAGAGTTTCACATATCCACATAAATAAACCTTAATATAAATCTCAAACGCTTTTGTTCAAGTAGTAATGACACCTGTTGAATTCTAATGATGAATGTTTTACACTTCTAGCATAAATAATTCCACTCATAAGCACTCTTTTTGACTTGTCTCATTAGGGAAAATAGCAGCACATTTGGAATCAATTCAGGTGCAATAGAGCTTATTATTGTTTAATGTGACCTAAGGACATAATGTAAAATGTTATAGAATGAAAAGAATCCTATTTCCCTCTAGCTTCATCAAGATTTACAGTGCAAATGCTGCACCAGCTTTTGAGATTACCTTCTCTTTATTACTAAGAGGTTTTTTTAACCACCAAGTACATTACTCTGAGTTCTTTTTACATTTATCTAAATCTGTGGCAATGCATTTTAAAGGTATTTGCAATGATAAATAACCTAGCTACAATCAAAAAGATTTCATGCAAGCATGCTAGCATTATAGTCATTGTTATTTTTACCTGGATGAAGGCAATATGTTAGATTCAAAACAGCTTCAGTTTATGAGAAGAGGGAAAATATTTGAAAACTGAGCATCCTCCCTCCTAAACATGAAAACAATATGTTGAGGTGCTCACCTTAGCCTTCCTTCCAAAAACAGCAGACATGTCCTACAGTGTCGTGTTTTGTTCTTCTGTTTCAATATAGTGTCCTTGCACTGGATGGATTTGTTTAAGTCCTGAAAATGTAAGGTGCTTCGAATGGCTAAAAAATGGTTGGAGACATTGGGCCCCTGTAGTGAAAAGCAAAACTCTCAGCAACAGCATTGAAAGTTAACAACTTCCAGAGTCCCTCAGCCAGTATGTTAGCTTTTCTAAACTCTGATTTTAAATGACATTAACTCTGTCATTCATGCACAGAATCTTCTTCAATTTGAACAGATAGTCTATTGTCAGGTAGATATGCTGGGCTAAATTTAATACTGCTTAGAGCAAATGCTCTGCATTTTGTAATGAACAAAACTTTCAACAAAAAGCCAGTTGTGGTGTATTAGCATCCACCCAATTTTTACATACAAGTCCTCCCTAAACCATCCCTCTTCCACAATATGGTGAGTGGATGGTGTATAGTTTCTCAGTGTTGTCAAAAGGGCTTGGGTATAATTAGTTACCAATAACTTGTTGTTGAGTTCCTTTCTTTCCAACTTATGGCAACCCAAGGCAAATCTATCATAGGATTTCTTGGCAAGATTTGTTCAGAGGGGGGTTTTCTTTGCACTTCTCCGAGACCAAGAGAGTCTGACTTGTCCAACGTCACCCAGTGGGTTTCCATGGCTGGGCAGTGATTTGAACCCTGGTTTCCAGAATCATAGTCCAATGCTCAAACCTCTACACCATGTTAGCTCTCTAGCTTGAAGTTAATTCTGTATGATTATAACCTGAGGGACATTGTCTGTCCTTACATTTACAGTTATGTGGTGTGACCTCACCAAATGGTGGAGGAGGAATATCACATGGCTCCAAGAGCTGAGTTTTGTTGCAGGTTGTGCTCCTGCTTCGTAGTGTGTTGTGAGAGGTGAGGTGATAAGAAAGCCAGTGGAGGGAGTGTGTTTCTTATATCAATGGCAAGATGTGTGTCTGACTTTGTATTAACTAAAAAGCAAATATTCACTTTGGAACTATAACTGTATGTAACTAATTATTTTAAAGCAAATTCCAAGCTCTAGTTCTAGAAATCTAATAGAGTAATTCCATACAGTTGATTTATTTATCCTTTTATTTATATCCCACTGTTTATATCCCATATTTCTTGCAATGATCTCAAGGTGTTCTACATGACTCTTTTCCTCATTTCTTCCTCCTCACAGAAATCCTATATTGCAGGTCAGGCTGTGAAAGTGTGACTGCCCCAAGGTCAGCCAGTGAGTTTCATGGCTCAGTGGAGACATTAACATGGATCTCTCAAGTCCTAATCCAACATGCTACCCATTGCATTTCACTTCAATTTCATTGAATTTCACTTACTGCATGAAATTCCATTTTTTTTAAAAAAAAAGTGACTCCTCAAGATTAGGTCTGAAAACTGCTGTGTGCTACCTTGCTTGGTTTTGAATTGGTGCCTTTCCTGATCCACATCATGGGACTCAAGAGCTGCCCTGTTCTTCTCCTCCCACCTTGAGTTCTTGTCCCTGATGTCAAATTTATAAGATCTGACTGGAAAATGAAGTTTTGAAAAGAGCCTGAGCTCTGAAAGGAAGTACATAACAACACTATCAGATAATTATATCACAAGCAGAGCCCACAGTTCAGCTGTGGCACCATAACATAATTCCTCTAATGCTTAATCCAAGCTGACTATTTCCCCCAAGGTAGATTTGGGAGCAATTTTATTTCTGAGAAGTAAGAGGAATGAGTCCCTTTAGTACCTACACTAATACCACTGAGCAGTTCAGGAATCCTTGTAAGAAGATTAACATCCTGATCTTATGGATTGGCTTAAACTCTGACAGGGCTACAGGTACTGAATTCATCTAGAGTACACATCTGGGTGGACAATTGTCAGAGGTTGGGGAAAAGGAAGTTGACTTCCAGTTTACATCCTGCTTAACAAGGGGCCTCTTCTGTACCTAAAACAGCTCAGAGGAAGCCAAAAACATGGCAAAAAATACACCCCAGGAAGCATGTCTTTAAAAAAAAAAAAAAGGAAAAGAAAAATGAATTTTCTTGGAAAAAAATGGATGGCTGTGAACTTTTTAAAAGGGTACACTTTACCAACTCCTGCTTTACGTATATAGTATGGTGGCTTCTAAGACTGAGCCTCCTGGATCTCTTTATCTGGTATGGCTGTTTTCCAGCACTGGGGTGCCCTTGTGGCTACATGCTTTAAATATCCCTTTTAATATCATCTTGATGTCAGAAAAGGGAGGACTACAGCAGGGAGGCTACACCTTGGGGAAACAGGCTCTTTCATCTTTGGTGCCTCAAAGAGATACAAATTAACTGAGTGCCCACATCCTTCGAGTTGTGACAAAACTATAAAATGCGGTTCAGATTATTGAGACTAAGGCCTGTTACAGACAGCCAAAATAAAGCTGCTTCGAGTCACAGTGGAGGCATGTTTCAATGATGCACATGCGTCCTAAGAGTCCAGAAGCCGCACCAAAGCCACACTCCAGTCCTTAGGGCTGGAGTGTGGCTTTGGTGCGCACTTCTGGACTGTTAGGATGCATGCATCTTTGAAACACCATGCCTCCACTGTGAACTCAAAGCAGCTTTATTTTGGCTGTCTGTAACAGGCCTATGAATCCCATTCACCACAGAGTAGGTGAAAAAACAAATTCACCAGCCAATCAAGGCATGGGGGGATAGCTTGAGCGAGGACACATGTGATCCAATGTTCCCTGCATGGCCCTCTTGCCAAATGGTGAGGAGGGCAAAACAGCTCCAGGCTAATTGGCGGGAGGGGGAAAATTATCATTACAACTATTAGTGTTATTACCACTTTGTTAATAATTCTTGCATTAGTGAAGCTTTATCGAGCACTTACCCTCTATTTGTGCACACAAGCTTATGGTGGTATTTGCTGAGCTTCTGTTGAACTGGGAGTGAAAAGAGGAGGTAGCCCCATTGCCCTGACTTCTCATAATTTGTCAGGGAAAGTGAGGTTTGTTTCAGTGTAGCCACAAGCTGACAGAGGAATTGGTTGACAGAGATAGTTTTGAAAATCTTACCCAGAGGGCTTGGTGTTACAGGAGACAATGAGATAAAAGCGGCCCCTGTCCTAGTTTATGTTTCTTTCTTTCCTTCTTTTTCTGCCAGGCAGACTTTAAAGGCATATGAACAGTTTCAAAACCAGCCAAATTTGCTTTTTATAATTATAAACTTGTAATTCTTCTCAGCAACATAAAACACCAAGTTTGTTCAGACCTGTCACAGTCTATTGTGTGCTCCTGTCAAACTGTTAGCACTTCTAAGAAATAAAAATAGTATACTTTGATCTGTCTTCTGAGGCTACTTTAAATCTGTCACCAGAAAAATCAGGAGGGAGCACAGGAGAAAACCCACAGTACAGAGTTATGTAGCTTAAAACGGATGGAGGTCAAGGCTAGTCATGATGTGATTCCAAAGAGGTGGATACACAAAAGAGAGGAATTATGCAGCATTATCTTTTTGCTTTAAAAGTTAACAGTGTATGAAAAGGGTGTACTTTGTGGGTTTAAAAACAACAACAACAACCAAGACATTCAGAACAAATATTTAATTATATTTTTAATAAGTCATTTATCTGAGTTGAAACTTCTGTCTTCTTGTCTTTCTTTTACTTTCTGTAGAAGATGGAGGTAATAACAAGAATGGGAAATCTCAAGCTTTGCAGATGCTTGAGGGAACACAAGGGAATAAGGAAAGGGAAAACCCTGAACAATCATATCAGGCCCAAACATATCCTCTTGCCCCGGAATTTGAGTTTATGGGGATTTGGGAGGGGTGAGGTAGAAAACTGAGACCAGGAATAAAATAACCTGGAAATGGCATTAGAAGGAACACTTCACACTGCATCATTTTGTTTCAACTCTCAGTTACTGTGGCCACTAAAAATAAAGCATACTGCTATATTAAAACTCACAGAAAGGCTTGCTTGAAATGGTTTTGAAAAGCACAGGGTTTCAAATTAATATGTGAGGACAGAGTGCTTTTAGGATGCAATTCCTGGTCTCACTGAAGTCAGTGGATATTTTCACCTTGACTTTTGAATGAACATATTCTGTGTTTCCTTTTATGGGTATTATTCGTTTTAATTAGGCCATCAGGGTATAGTGCTACATAAAATATTAAGCAAGAAGGATAATTACCTTGTTTGGGGAAAAGTTCCTGTATAAGTTGGAATGAGGGATTCAAAAACATTTCAGATTTATCAGAAGGTTATTTTGATTTACCATCTTTGGCCCAGCAAACACATAACTGTGGGTAATGTCAGTATAAATCAGTGCCTCCTTCTGGAACAAATTAGAAACTGATCTAGAAAAGTGATGAAATATAAGCTGCAATTATTAAGCCTCTTATTCTCAAGTCATCCCACAGTGGTTTTAAACTGGTAGGTTTAGCATATTACTAGACTTGGAAATACTACCTTTTTTTATTACAGCTCCCAGAAACACTAGCATGGTCACTGGCTAGACTATCTGGAGAATCCTGAGAATGGTTGTCCAGAACAGGAAGATTTCTGAGCTCTGCATAATACAAGATACATTTCTCTGTTTCCTTTAAACTGGTCAACCACCCAGCTCAGTGTGTTTCTTTTAGCCAGTCTTGTTGTTATTGTGTGCCTTCAAGTCATTTTTGACTTATGGTGACCCTAAGACGAATCTATCTTGGCAATATTTTTAGAGGTTTGCCATTGCCTTCCTCTGAGGCTGAGAACATGTGACGTGCCCAAGATCACCCACTGGGTTTCATAGCTGAGCTGGGAAATAAACCTTGATCTCCAGAATCATAGTCCAAACTCAAACCATTACACCACTCTGGCTGGCAGTCTTGCCACACTAATAATGTTGCATGGAAAGAAACAGAGCAGAATCTTCCATAGCCTCCCCATACCTAGTGCTCTGAAGTTGCTTGGGACTATAGTTCTCCTCATCCTGGTCTGTTGATAGAAATTGTCTAAAGCAACCATCTATGCACCATACATATTCAGGGGTAGCCGTGCTGGCTATAAAGCAAAATAAAACAAAATTCACAATTCACAAAGGAGTGACACCTTTATTGGCCAGCCGAAATGGCTGTGGCCTGTGGCTTCACAAGGGAGGGAGACATTATTGCTCCTAATAGGAGTTACTTTGCTGCTGCTAATGCAGTTTAAATTTTACTGTCTTTCATCTCGGTCCCCCATGGTCAAGAGAGGTGTGGCCTAGGCCTGCATTAAGATCATTCTAAACCAATTGTACTACAGTAGAGACAACGGAGCTTATCACTCAACATTTTAAACTGGCTCCAGCCTGCCAGGTGGGAATTATTGCACACTAAATCACTGCTGAACCACCGGCCACCATCAGCCCGGGGCCAAGTTGGGTCCAAGCTTTCCAACTTCTAAAAAGTGCTGGCAGAGAGCAGGTGGGATCCGGGCTGATGGTTCGGTGGTGATTTAGTGTGGGATAATTTCTGCCTCCATCTCGTTTCCTGGATCCAGTTCAGGAAGCTGAAGCTGGTTTAAAATGCTGAGCAATAAGATCCAATATCTATGTAAAACCTAGGCTTGTGATTCCAACACTGTCATTCTTTCTTCTTCTTATATGATTTGTTAACATCTTTTGCCAGATGAAGAAGCCAGTGGAGGTTTGAAAGCTTGCATCATGTGTTTTATGATTTTTACTGTTATCTCCCACTCTGTTTTAGCCAGTTTTATCTTAAACTATTTTATTTTGTATCTCATTTTATTAAATTTGCTTTATTTAATCTGTATCTGTTTTAACCCCCTATATGAGTTCCAGGTGTGATCCAGTTTTATCTTTGTATGTACACAGATATTTTGATATTTTTTTATCTTGTATTTTATATTTTGTAGTTTGTAATTATTTTTATTTATTATTTATTTATGGTATTTATACCCCACCCTTCAGCCCTAAAGGCTATCAGAGCGGCTTACAATTATTAATTGTATTTCGTATTCCCTTGATATGGTCAGATGACTAATCATTAAACTGGTTGTTGTTGTGTTTTATGCATTTTGGCTAGACAATAAAGATATCACTCCTTTTTGGATTTTGTTTTATTCTGCTATGCATCAGGTTGCTTTCCTTTGCAAGCAGGAAGCAGCCTGGATGTTTATGTTTTGGGGCAGTCTTTTACAGTCTTTGCTATTGCTTGCTTCTCAACATTTTTTTCAACATGGACATTTGTAAATAAAAGAGCAATAATAAATACTGACTAAGGGCTCTCCCTCTATATGAAAGAAAGTTATTTGGAACTTCCTCTTCTTCTTGGAAAGGCTTCCAAAGATAGTCACCTTGCCAGAAAAAATGTATCAATTCAATTACTAGCCACATATATGAACCTCTATCACTTGAAAAATGTTCAGTGCTTTTTAGCAGGGCTGGACCAAAAATGTAACTCCTAGATAGAACTATGTCACATACCTTGTAGGTGTTCATCAAAATGCTGTGTCAGTTAGATCTTCTTGTTTAAAGTCATTACAAAAGCAGTTGCCCAAAATAAACACTGTGCTGAAAACACTGTGCTGGAAAGAGAAGGTATCTCAAAGTTTAGCTGTTTCAGCTTTTGCCTCTCTCTCCCTGCTGTATTTGTTTTAAAAAAAAATTAAAGTTTAATTTTTCATCTGATTGGACAAACTCCGAAACTGTTGACATAAATTATTTAGACAACACAGTATGCCTGTTTGAATGAGGATATATACTCTTTTATTATACAGTCGTCACACTGATTTGTCTTAGAGGTTTTGCTCTCTTTGGAGAAAGTAAATATTTTATGTGTATTTTCTGGAACATTTTATATGCTATTTTCTCTTTTTGACCTGGAAAGATAAACCTGTGAACATTCATTTAGGGTGGGAAAGACAATTTAATATAATAAAAATTTCCTTCCAACATATGCAATGGCATAAGTGGCATAAAGATATAGGACAAGCATGTGTGTGAGTTGTAGAGCAAGATATTTATCAGACTTGTGTAAATCCAAGGAAATAATGGTGGTGACCCGCTTTGGCCAAATGTCACATTCAGAAGCAAACCAGGATGATTTAGGCCAGAATGGAGAGGAAGGGACTAGACAGTGTGTTTTAGTTATATCATATAAGGGAAGTATCCTGCTGAGGTGATGGACAGGGGAAGGATGAGTGCTGGACTTTGCTCAATGACAGGTCTATTTTCTAAAAGCTCCCAGATCTCAGGGCCTGTCCCTTCTACTTTCTTTCCTTTCTTCTACTCCATTTCACAAGAGGAGGTGGAATCTCAGGAATCACCACTGACTTGATAAATATGAATATTTCTCATTATTGTCTTTGTTTGACCACATCAGAAGATGCCCGTTGGCCGTGGCTCGCCAACCGGGTAAATGGGGATAAGCTTTCTTTAGGCCACCTTTTCTAGGCCCCTCTCCATATAGAGCAAGCAGTGCTCTCCTTTAAAAAGGCTGCTTGGTCATTCCGGATGCTGCCAAACAAGACTGTCATCCCCAGGTCAGTCTCAAGCGACCAAAGTCCTGAACCGCCTGCATGCAGGGTTGGGTCTGTGGCTTCCAGTGCATCTTTACACCTGGCGTTTCGTCCCTCGCCTATCGCTACAGGGCTTTTCCAGAGATTGGATGTATCCTTTGAGGCTGTTCAATGAATTTTTCTGGTGGAGCGCAGCATGCACAGAACTGGCCTCACTCTTTAAACCAGAGGTTTGTCTGCTGAGGCCTTGACAAGCATGGACGGTAGCAGCGAGGTCCTCGGGTCGTAGGTTTGATTAGAGTTTCCTTCTCTTAGATGGTTGACCTTACAGAGTTAGACAAGCACCATCTGCCCGAGTTTGGGATTAGAGTTTTCCTTCTCCTAGGATGGTTGCCATAAGGCTAGAGAGCCCATCCTGCCCTTTGGCGCTCTTGGTCACACCCTTTGGTTGTGACCTGCCTGGCATGGGAGGTCCTACCGGTGGCTATTATACCACCGCCAGCATAGCTCACAACTTCATTAGGGTACGCAAGCCTCTCCCCCACAACAAGGGGGCATCAATGGAGAGGATTTATTTAGACTTATTTAGACTTGAGACTTTATCACACAAGACTGTAAATCAAATTTACAGCAGGATAATAGCCTCTTTTTCCTGTGTTTATCACATCTTTGTTTGTCTCTTGTTGGTGCTCTGCATTTCAGTAATTGGTGGAGCATACTTTATCACTGATGGAAAAAACCTTCAATGGCTGCACTATCACTGCTGTTGGATTATTGTTTGTGGTGCAATTGTCTGTTCTGTTACAGTTGTGAAATTGCATGGTTTTCTTAAGTGGTTTAAAAACGAGATATCTACCACTGACAGTACAATCACTTCCACTCTTCCTCCTCACTGCTGTAGATCCAGCCTTGTGACTCTTTTGCAGAGAAAAGTTCTTCCTCAGAAATTTGGGGTTTCAGATGCAAAGATAATCAAAAATTTCCTCCTGATAAGACATTTGCTGGAATTCTCTCTCACTTCCCTACCATTTCACCCAAATCTTTGAGGCTGATAAAACAAATGTCCACTTTCCCTCATGTGACCTCAGAGGTTTCTTTCATGGGTTGTTCTCACCCTACAATATAAGCATACAAGGACTTCCAGCTACCCGATGTGGGGTGGGGGAGTTTGACTGAATTATTAATTCAGGCATTGAATTTTCCCAGCCCCCAACAACCTCCCCCCAAGACATGAGGTAACGGAGGAGCAACAGCAGTAAAGAGATGGGGGGGGCTTTTACAATCACAATGGTATATCAGCTAAAATAAACTCTCTAGCTTGAGTCTGGTTGGGTGATATATAGCCATCCATTGTGCAATTCTGGCCTAAAAGACCTTTCCTGCAAATGAGGGCAATCTAGGCACAACTTGATCATATATTCATCTCAACTGAAGTAACTCTCAAGGAAATCAATGCGGTTGAGCCCCTGTCAGATATTCACTGGCTTTCAGTCACAGCGATCTGGGCCTGCACTCAACATGCTTCCCAGGAAAGCATAGGGAAGTGACTTGGGGGGCGGGGAGGACTAAAACTGTCTGGGAGATTCCAGAGATTGTAGTCCTCTAAAAAGTTATTTTTCCCAAGCTCTGCTTCCAAGAGCCTAACTCCCTTGAACATCATGGGATTTATCTCCAAGGAAATCTACAGTTTAGGATACAATCCATGGCAAAAGGTGGCTATGGTAGCAGCAATGGAGGGCTCTCTGGTCCATCCCTTTGTAGAAATGTATTTCTTGCCATCTTTGGGACAGACTTTCACCTTGGCTGCCAGTGGCTGAACAGGTGCTTGCCAAGGCAGCCACTGGCATTCCTTAATTTTGCCCACTGCTCCAGATGCCACTATCTTTCCAGCTCTCTCTAACCCTTTCTCCTGAGCTTCCCTCCCTTGCTTTCAAGTGCAAAGGTACTGTTTTATAAAAACAATTCTTATCTTCCTATAGAGCTATTGTGTCATAGAAGTGGCTCTGTTTTCAAAAAATGAATAAAAAATAAATAATAAGAAAGCAATGTCAGCCCAATAATAAAATGCACAATGCTAAGTAGGGTGAACAGCAAGGCAGTGTGGAAGACTGATACTGTATTGTGCACCAGCAAAGCAGCACCATAGGACAATTGCAGAGAAGTATGTTTGCATTTTCTTAATGTGATTTCTGCAAGACAACATGCTGGTGTGTTAAAGTGCTTGGTGTTTTTATTCGCATGGAATATTCTGTGCAACTCTGGTTGATGCTTAATTTACCATACTTAATGACATCACCAGGAGCTACCCCTTGAAACACTTGTAAGTCTCAGGTTTTGTCCTTGAAGACTCCGAGTCTGAGACAGTCCTGAGTTGGCAACCATAAAACTAAGCAAGAGTCTCACCAACACTATGTTTTGGCAGGAAAGAGATGGTGTGGGGTCTCTGAACCGTATGTATCCACTTCTCTCCTGAAGTTTTGTGCTCTTTGGCAGACTTAACTAATAGCAGCAGATTTCTGCAAGTCTGTTCAACATACTGTCATCAGTGCAGGCTTTTGCTTTTGACGACTCCTTCTTGTCTTTCTGTTCGTCATTGTGACTGTACTGTACTTGAAGTCAAAATATTTAGAATGGGCTTATGAGTTCTAACATGGCATTCCCAATGCTAGCAGGACTGTGCCAACCTGGAAAGGGTGCTTATTTTTTTGTTTGTTTGTTTCTCTTCACTTTTGTCTTTGTTTGTACTATATATGTGTGTTTGACCTATAAACACAGATAGTCTGTTGCTGCACAAGCATACTGTACATCCCAAGGTACTGGCAGGACTGGGTATGCATCTACTTTAAGAATGTATGTTTTGGGAGAAGAAAAAAGATAAAGGTGAGTAACACACACACTTGGCACTACCTGCCTGTAATATAGCAAGGGATTATTTGCTTTGAAGGACTCTACAGTCTCATATTTTATGCTTCTAGGATCACCATGGCAGCACTGGTCATTCAGCCTGAGAAATTCTGGGAATTATAGCCTGAAAAGTAACATTTCCAAGCTAGGCAATATTGCATTACAGCAATTTCTAACCAAACACAATAGATTGAACTGCATGAATGTAGTGGTTTGAGTATTGGACTGTGACTCTGGAGACCAGGGTTTAAATCCTTGCTGGGTCAAGAAAACCACTAGGTGAACTTGGGCAAGTTGCGCTCTCTCATTGATATCCAAGAAGATATAAGGTCCTTGCCCTCATGCAAGTAAGCTAATTTTCCAGGAGGGAAGAGAATCAAAATATTTATTTAACTGCCAGTGGTCCCTTGACCCCCCACCCTCCAAAAAACCCTGACACAAAAGAAAAGAAACAAGCATACATATATACTTTTCTATATGATAATTTCAGAGCATCCTATCTCTTCCTAAGTACAGTGTCACTAATTAGCAAGTCACCTTTCTAGACTATGTGTACTAAACAGATCATATGCTACTATCCCATAATGATCCTGTATTGCCTAGCAACTCAAAAAATGAGGAGGGTGCCTTTTGACAGAGAGATATATTTTAGTGTTTCTGACATCAATAAGACACACAGTTCAGAAACTCTATGGGAGTACAAATTTTATAACAGAAACCAATCATAACTGAGCATATCTAGGTGCCACTCTATGAGCCATGTTTGAATTAGGCCTCACAGTTTAAGACCGATCCCCCACTTATTGCATTCCAGTTCTCTGTTTTTCTTTCAAGATGGTACTAACAAGGTCATTGTTTTCTCTTTACTAAACAATAGAAAGGGCAGACAGAGTTTTGCATCTATTTTCAATTTCATTTTATTGTCATACTATTTTCTAGTAATATCTCATTCTGGTTTCTCTTACTGGTTTACCATTTTCAACCACTACACCATGTCATTGTCCTCTGAGGATGGCAGTGGTAAACCTCATCTGAAGATATTTGCTCAGAAAATCCCATGATAGGTTTGTCTTAGAGTCACCAAAAGTCAGAAACGACTTGAAGGCACACAATAACAACAACATTGCAGGCAATAGATTTCTTCAGCTTTCATATCTGATGACTGGATAAATGATGGCTAATGTGACAGCCTTGGGAATCAGACAATCTTCTACCTAATAGACTGAAGCCTGGCCCAAATATGATCTCTCTCTCTCTCTCTCTCTCTCTCACACACACACACACACAGAGCACTTGGGTGAAGAGAGCAGAGACTCCCGCCTTACAATATGAGACTGCTCTAGACACCTCAAAAGCAAACAGTTTCAAATGGAAATGTTTTCTGCCAAGTACCCGAACTGTCTGCTTCTCACATAGTATGGGAATGAGTGGAAGAAGCTGAATAAAAAGAAGAATGGACCTGCATTGCCGCATTCAACCACTTCACCTCTAATGCATCACAGCACTATCTATTTTCTTTATTACTTTTCTTGTGGAATTTGTCTGATCACAGAGTTTGTACAATTCAAGTATGAGGATCAAAATGCTCTAAAGCAATAATACTTAGAGTTCACCATAAATTCCTCCATTGGTTCAACTGTGTAATGAAAAAAAAAAGCCAACGCATAGTCCTTTCTTTAAAATCATGTTCTAAAGATCCATGGCTGTGATTAATGTATGCATTCTCCTGGCCTAGCCCATCCACCCACCACCTGCCATTCTTGTCAATCTGATTCATTTTCAATCCTGATCATGTGAAAAGCATTTAGCATATAATAATCCTTTACTCAGAAGGGTGCTCCTAGGCTTCAAGCCAACAGCAAACTTGAACAGTCAAGAATGGTTAGCATTTCTGAACACGAAGTTCTATCCTTTCTCTTGTCTTAAGCTGTCTCCACTCTTTAACCCTAGTATCTGTGCAAATGCCTTTTCAGCTGTCAAAAAATCTGCATTCCTGCAACAGCAATTCCTATATGTGTGTGTGAATAAAAGCTAGAAAGAATAAAAAAGAAAAAATACAAATAACAACTATAAATTAAAATATACTACACACAGCAAAGACTGTATCTAACAAAATAATGTAGAAAAAATATGATTTCCAAATACTTTTCTGCAGATATAACTCATTATCAATTCCACCCCTCTTTATTATCCCCAATAACTGCTCTTTAACTCATATTAATTGGTAAATTTATTTTTCTAAAAGTCAATTAATAATTTCCAGTCTTTCTAAAATCTTGATCAGACAATTTGTCTAATCAAAATAGACTTGGAGGCGTTACAAACCGCCGCTTTGCGGTGGTCTCCCGGCGCTGCTGTTTGCTCTGTGAGGGAGCCGCCGCAGCCAAACTGCGTGGCTCCCTTACGGGGCAAAAAAGAAGCTCCAAAATGGAGCTTCTTCTGGCAGTGCGCTAATGACGCCGCGCTAATGAGGCCGTGTGGAACGGCCGCTGCCATTTGTTATGGACAGAATAGGGGCGTCTGGAAGAGACGCCACTTTTTTAAACTGGGACGCCCTGAGGACGTTCCAAGTGGCGGTTTGTAACCCACCAATGTGTCCAATTCTGCAACTTCCTTCAATTTAGATAGCTACTCTTTTTTCAAAGAAATTAACTGCAACAGTAATTCTTGTCTGAGGTCTATTCTAATTTTCAAGTGAAGGTGAGGGGGTGATACTGGCAAGAGGATGATAAAGAATAACAATCAAACTTTAGTGAGAAATAGTACAACTAATTTCAGGCTGTCCACATCTCTGGAGTTTGCAATGAAATTATGTAATCAGAAGGTTCCAGTGCTCTGCTTGCCATGCAAAATCCAGGCCTGCATGAGATTTCCTTCCTTCTCGCCAGCTCACAAACTTTAATGATGCCTCAGGGCTTCAGAATAATCCTATTTTCATTTTAAGACTGAAGCTCTGAGGGATTTTCTATTGTGTGTGTTTGAAGACACAGGGAATAAAAATGAAAGTTTTATTATTATTCTTTGCACAGACAAGAACATCTGGGGGTGTATAATACATATGAGAAGACAACTTCTGTTTTGAGGTCATTGTTCTTCTGACCCACTTTCATCCCCAATTGACCAGGCATAAAAAACACTAGGTGTTAACTTTGTCCACTATCATTAACAATGCCTCATGACGTTAATTAATACTGCAAGAGGCTAAACCGCAGGCCTGTTTCCTACCCAGTGGGGATTTCTGGTGCAGGTTTTGCTGAGCAACATCTGTCAGTGAATAGGCTTAGAGGGAAATTAATTAATTAATTAAACTAATGCAAACCTCTAAGCTAAAGTTTTGCAGCTAAATGATTAACATTGCCTCACTTTTAAGATTTTTTTTCCTGGTTCCCTAGCCTATTTTTTTTTTAATGATTTTTAGCTATGAATATTGCATGCACTTCTACAGTTAATAATTTATGCTGATGAAACATGGCACTTGCTGTGCCCTTTGCAGATTCAAATGGACTGCCTAATTGCTGGGATTAGAAAGCTGCAATTTGCACAGTTTTCCATTTCGTATTCAAGCAAAACAGATAAAAGATTTTTGAAAATTCTAGTCTCTATTTTTCTTTCCTTTCCTTTCCTCCTGGTTTAACCAACAGCCAGTGTCTGGATTTTTTTTTTAAAAAAAGTCTCTAATAAATCTATAAATAGTTGTATTTACTAAATATAGATAGGTAGCAATATAAAGAGAGCAATATAGAGAACCAGAGTGGCTTAGTGATTTGACCACTGGACTATGATTGGAATCATAGAATCATAGAATAATAGAGTTGGAAGAAACCACAAGGACCATCCAGTTCAACCCCCTGCCACGCAGGAAATCTCAATCAAAGCATCCCCATTGACAGATGGCCATCCAACCTCTGTTTAAAGACCTCCAAGGAGGAAGATTCTACCACTCTCCAAGGGAGTGCGTTCCACTGTCGAACAGCCCTCACTGTCAGAAAGTTCCTCCTAATATTGAGGTGGAATCTCTTTTCCTGTACCTTGCATCCATTGTTCCAGGTCCTATTCTCTGGAGCAGCAGAAAACAAGCTTGCTCCATCCTCAATATGACATCCCTTCAAGTATTTAAACAGGGCTATCACATCACCTCTTAACCTTCTTTTCTCCACGCTAAACATCACCAGCTCCCTAAGTCAATCCTTGTAAGGCATGGTTTCCAGACTCTTCACCATTTTAGGCTCCCTCCTTTGGACACGCTCGTTTCTCAATGCCCTTTTTGAATTGTGGTGCCCAAAACTGGACACAGTATTCCAGGTGGGGGCTGACCAGAGCAGTATAGAGTGGCACTATTACTTCCCTTGATCTAGGCACTATGCTTCTATTGATGCAGCCTAAAATCGCATTGGCCTTGTTAGCTGCCGCTTGTTTCTCTGCTTAGCCATGAAAACCCACTGGGTGACCTTGGGCAAGTCACACACTCTCAGCCCCAGAAAACTCTATGATAGGGTCACCTTAGGGTCATAGTAAATCAGAAACAACTTGAAGGCAGACAACAACAGCAATATAGGGAAACATATTAAAACATCTGAAGAGCTTAGAATGTGTAACATGAATGTTAAGGTATACATTTAAAAAAAAACTCAAGAAGAGACATAATATTTATTGTATTTTTTTTAAAAAAACTTGTTTTAACAATATTCATGTCCTTTCTTTAGTAAATATCCCACTGCTATCACATGCGTTAGTGAAAAATCATAGCAAAAGTGAGTTGCTGGATTCATGCAGAAATGTAGATCCTGAAAAGAGTAAAGTGACACAAAAATATGGAACATGAGTCCTCTTGCAGCAGTTCACTTGCGTGCAAGTAGGGCAAAAGAGGAAATGGAATCATAAAGGTGAACATGGATTTCACTGACCCATCATCCCCATGTGCCTGGCAGTATTCCAGACCTTCATGCATTCAGCACAAATATTGATATAATATAATTCTGTTCAGTACAATACTATTGCACAACTCTATGCAGATCTTTATGATCAACATGAGAACATTTGAAATGCAATCAAGGAAATTAGGATGTTAAGGGTCATGGTGATTATGTGCCTTCTTAGTGACTTTCACTTATGGTGCCTCTGTCTTAGAGTGGTTGGGTTTTTGTTGTTGTAGTAGTTGTTGTTCTATTTGGCAAAATTTATTCAAAAGAGGTTTGTCATTGCCCTCCCCTAAGGCTGAGGGGGTGTGACTTCCCAAGATCACCCAGTATGTTTCCATGCTAAGCAGGAATTCAAACCCTCATTTCCTAGTCCAACAGTTAAGCCACCACACTCCAGCCTCACACTGGCCCTATATATGAGCAGGCCAACTCCTGAGTAGGGCTATGGTATTTTATTAATTTATTTACAGTATTTATACACTGCCCTTTGACCCTAAAGGCTCTCGGAGTGACTCGGCATGGAAATAGTTAAAGGAATGGAAGTAATGTTCAAAAATAATACTGAAAAATGTGTTTCTTAAATGTCAGGAAACCCTAATGAGAAGAAACCTGCACTGATGGTGCACAAAATTCACACATGGGTTTGTTTGGTTTTTTGTAAAGCAAATGCTGTATTCTGCACAAAATCTCCACTGCTGATTTTGCACAGAATTAAACTTAACGTGCAAATTGTCTTAAAAAAATGTACAGTTGAATTTACTCACTGCATCCTTTGAGAATTAATTTATTAAAGAAATGTATCCCTAGTTTTATAAGTGCTGTTTGGCATGCAAGAAAACATAACAACACAGTACATCATGTATACTACTTCAGGCTAAAACTAGATCATTATCCATTCTATATTAATTTTTAGCAGGTGAATATAGCACTTGTCCAAACTGTATGACTATTTGGTTTTGTACCACAGAGTACACCAAACTAATGCTGTCATCAATAGCATACTTATAGTATGGGGGAAAGGAAAGTGTTCCATTTTCTGCTTCAGGAAATCAATTCAAAGATATTCGAAAGTTCCTAAACCTGGTTACAAAGTTGCCTTCCATTTATGCAAATTAGGAGGCCAATGTGGAGACGTCATGAGCTGTCTCTCAATGTAGACAGAGAAGAAGTAGCAATAAAGCACAGAATTGTAAATGACTCTCCCTAAAAGGCAAATGCTAGGATTCCATAGGACTGAACCATGGCAATTAAAGTGTGTTACCAAGTTTGGTTTTAATAAAATTTTGGGTACATGCGGTCTGTGCTATGACCCCTGACTGACCCCATAGAGGACCCGCCATTAACCTTAAGGCAAGGAGACCACGTAGGCAGCTCACCTTGCAGAGGCAGAGCCCTAGAAAGAAATGGAATTAGAAATTTTCCATAGGAAGTTTGGGAGTTGCCAAACCAGAATCGCCACTACTTACCCAAGTAAGACAATAGACTTGTCTTCTCACCTGATGAGCCAGTGATCAGCTTAATGACTTAGGAGCATTACAGACGCCCCTTTGGGGCGGCCTGTAGACACTCCTTTACCTGCCAGATCAAGGCCTCAGCTGCCAGAGCGGCAACCTCTGAGGCCCCGATCCGCCACTTTCCAGGCCACGGGGAAGCAGAAAAAGGCCGCTTCCCCGTGGCCTGAAAAGGGGTGTCCTTGGGGCTTCAAGTCCCAAGGACACCCAGTGGTGGCAGGGAGGAAGAGAAAAGGGGCTGCTTGGCCCCTTTCTCCGTTGCGTTGCTGGCGCAGCCATCTAAAGGCTGCGCCAGTGACGCAATTCACGGAAGGAGCTCTGTTTCGGATCTCCTTCTAGTGCCGCGGAAAGGGCACTCTATGCGCCCTTGTGAGGCACGAAGACGTCACGTCCGCACCGCCCCGTTTGGAGGTGGCACATTCGTGACATCCTAATGGCGGCGCCTATGTGTATAGGGCGCCGCCATTTTGTACATCCTGGGGATGTACTAGGGTTAGGTGCGTGCGTAAGGCATGCACTTTCCCTAACCCTAGTACGTCCCCAGGGCTCACTTTACGCCCGTGCGGAACGGGCCTTAGTAATCAAGTCGGATGCCCCTCCGAATTGTGTACAGACCTAAATGCATTGTTCAACACATTACTTGCTTTTGGCTAAACAAAGCCCAAGCAATCAAGACCTGTGTCTAGCAAGTCCCCATAGCCTCCAGATACGTTTTGACCTATAAAAACCCTGGGTTTTCGGACCCTCTGTGTGCTAGTTCCTGGGTGCAAACTGGTCCATGCCAGTTTGAACTCTGCTCTTAACTCCCGCGGCCCTCTTCCCCCACTGCAGCCATGATTCACTGTCTATCCAAGCTTCATCAGACTTCCCGGATAAGATTTCTAAGGTAGTATTCCATAGTGGTGCCTCTCTTTCTCAAACCTATCTCCCCAACTCACCCACCCCCTGCTGTAGCATTGAGTGTGTGTGTGTGTGTGTGTGTGTGTGTGTGTGTTCCCCTTTTGCTGTGTGGTTTTCCCTGTGCTTTAATAAACGTTACCCTTTTAATTGGACCTAGTTGGTATCGGCGTCTCTTTCTCTTGGGGCTTGCTGGCGACCTCTGGTATACACTGTTGGGACCCGATTCTGGCACATGGTGTTGTTAGGGCCACCTCTCGGCTATATTTGAGCTAATTAAAATTCCCCTAATTAGATCCTTCCTAACAAGTAGAATCATAGTGTATAGTACACTACAACTGTGTTATATAAAAGGGTTCCTAAGTATATGAAAATCCATGTTACTTACGTGTTATTAGCTGTCTTCAACTTGACTTCAACCTATGGTGCCCCATAAATGAGAGACCTCCAAGTCAGCCTGCCATCAACAGCACTGCTTAGGTTTTGCAGACTGAGTTCTTTGATTGACTCTACCATCTGCTATGCAGTCTTCCTCTTTTCCAACTGCCCTCCACTTTACCATGCATTACAGTCTTTTCAAGTGAGCCCTGTCTCTCCTTGTTATAGTCAAAGCATAGCAACCTCACTTTAGTCATATTTGTTTTTAGAGAGAGTTCACTGTGTTTTGTTGGATTTGCTGCAGGATGCTTTGGAATAGCTGTGAGAAACTGCCCACTGAGTTCATCAGGCCCATGTTTCACCTTCCTCCTTCCTCTCTCAAACATTACTAAGGACCATCCCTAGATCTCAAGGTATGAGACCTGAAATCACATTGCCTAAAAGGCTCCTAACCTGCCAACCCTATTCACAGGAATTGGTATCTTGGTGAAATCAGGCCTGACTGTCCCTTTCTTATCATCACAGGAAAGACATGCAAACAAACGGAAAACATTTAAACATTCCAACACTCTTTCGGTTCCCCAGAGAGAAAAAATACCTATCCAAACTAGAAATTAAAGAGATCAACCATTGGTAAGGTGTAATTTGGGATTTTAATAACCACAAGAAGAAAGCAAATTTCAGCAAGTGTTACTCTTCACTCAAGATAACAAGCAACTGAAATTCCCCCTTCTCCCTAGTTGTTAAAGATAGAGGAACCCTCTCTGGTTTTCACTCTGGCAACTTTATTTGCATGCAGCCCCACAACTTATTTTGGTCTTCCAAATTTCCCCAAGGCCCTAGGGAACAACTAAAAAAGCTGCCATCATAATTTAGTTGCTCAGTCTCACAACCCTATGGTTTGCACTCAAAATCTGGTGAAAAACCAATAATATATTTCTGCTGTAACACTAATGATATGGGAAAGACACCACTCCCACATTACAAGCTGTCCATTCTTCTGAAAGCTTTATACCCACATCAGAAATTGCATTGAAAACATGAAGGGCAGCTGCTGTAGAACAATCAGCAACACCAAAATGTGAAAAATAAAATCGTTTTAAAGCTGCTGTTGGTTGCTTGTTGGGTTTTTTGTTTTTACTGTTAGGTGGAACAAACTGTAGGGGTGGCAATTTATTACAGAGGGTTAACAATTAATAAAAAAACTATCACAATGTTCAGAGTGAGACTGTACTTTAGTTTTGTTGTTGTTGTTGTTCTTGTAACAGGGGAACAATTTTCAAAGGATCATCTATGCTTTCTAGATAACCAACCACAGGAGGCCATCTTGCAAGGGCTATCAGTCTACCAACAACCATAGAGTTCTGGATGCCTGCAGGAGACTTCTGGCTGTTTATAGTGATTCTTCCACTGAAGGTATTCTCCCAACTAATCAAGTAAGTAAAACTGGAATTAAAATCCTGAGGCTAATTACTGTTAATCAGAAAATTAAGCTCTATGTATTCAGTTATGGTTAATTTATTTTAGAATTAATTTAATGAATTCAGTAGTACACTTAAGTCCACAAGTACTTGACCAATCTGTAAAATTGTCCCTGGCCCTGTCATGGTTGCCCTACAGGTATATACATCCATTATTCTTAATTCTAATGCATATTCCAGTTTTATCACAGGCAGGGTATAGAATAAATGTAGTTTTACTGGTACTAAACATTTAGTCCTCAAAATTAGATTTTAAACAACGACTGGGATCTATTTGTTCCCTAGCTGGTGCTTTATACTGTAACTGATTCTACAACCATACTGCTGCATATAAAGATGTTTCCCTGACAGAGATCAACCAGTTTTTAAAGATGGAATGGTAGGGAGTTAAGGGATATGAATAAGCCAGACTGGGCTGTTTGGGTGCTGATTCTCTGCATTCAATTTAAAAAAATGGGAATCCATGAGTTATGGGTTCCACATGGGTGGGAGCCTCAAAAAGGGGGTTGGCACTGCATGTGGCCCATGCGCTGCACTTTGCCTGTGCCTGTATGAAGCAGAGAAGAAGGGGGAAAGCCATATTCACAGGAACAAGCACCCTTGAACAGACCAACCTTGAATAGACCACCACTGAACACTTTAGCCTAAAAGCTGAGGTATTAGATGACTTACTACAGATAGAAGATGATAGCGGGGGATGGAATTGTTTATGTCCATTAATTTTTTTAGGTAAGGAGTACTCAGAAGTGATTTCACCAATTTTTTCCTCTGAAATATAGCTTGCAGCACCTAGTCTTTGCTGGTGGTCTTCCATCTACATAATAACCAAGACTGACTGCATAGCATCCAATATCAGAGGGGTTCTGTTGTTGTTAGGGCAAACGGCATGGTTTTAAACCATTGTAGCCTTTTAAGCTGTTGACTTGTTTAATATGTTTTCATATTGTTTAAATTGTTTATCATTTTTATCTAAAATTGTTTTAAATTGATTATATCATTTTATTTATATATTGTTCTAAGATCCCACAATAAAGGATGGGATAGAAATGTTTAAATACATATTTAAATAAATAATTATATGTTATTCTTTTGTCCCTGTGCATCATGTTGTGAAACAAACCAAAAAAGGTATAAGATCCTATTTCTGCTTAAGAAATAAGAATTAATTTAATGAATTCTGTAGTACACTTGATGGATTGAAGTACACTTCCTCCCCTCTTCAGTTCACTTGAATGGCCAAACCATTTCAGGAAGGAATCTCAAATGTCTGAAATGAAAAATCATAGTATTGGTCTACCAAATGATTCCAGAGATCTGTGCTAACAAAAGATTGCTGGTAGGACTACTTGGAGCAAGAGAGGACCCACATTACACCAGAATAAACCTGCTGTAGCCCAAGGATAAAGCCACAATACCAGCACAAGGTAAGTAAATGTCCCACATCCCTAAACTGAAAAGTATTTCGGTTCAGCATACAATGTGCCCGCGTCATACGCGGGCGTGCTATACGCGGCTTTCAGCATATGCTGAAAGCTGTGCAGAAGCGTGCTGGGCGCACGGGGCAATACGTCCCAACTGCCTCACCGCCTCATGCATGAGCCCCATTCAGTTAAATGGGGCTTGAGCATGCACATTATTTGCTTTACACGGGGGAGTCCGAACGGATCCCCCACATAAAGCAAGAGCAGACTGTATTTTCAAATGGCCCGCTGTGAACTCAGCTGGCCTTTGACCCTTTCCCACTAGTTAGGATTTTGCAGCCAAGCCTACATTAGCCCATTCTCTCATAAAGTATGGGGCTTGAGTAACGACTATCCTCTTTTCTCTCCAAAATGCTTTGACTTGTAGCAAAAATAGCATTCTAATACTAACACTTTTGTGAGCCTGATTGCATCCCATCTTCCTCATTTACATAGCTTTCATCATCTAACTCTGATCTTATTTCTTGGTTGCTTGCTGATATTTGTCTTCCCCTTTACTGCTTCTGATCATTACTTTTATCCATTTTCTGGCTTTCTTTCATCATTATCTAGCTCCCACTGTATCTGTCTCTTATCATTTTGTAATTTTGTTTTTGGATCCCATGTTGCTTTCCATCAAATGTACAACTTTGTAACTGAGTTTACCTTCATCTTGGTATCTCTTTTGTTTCTATTTTCATAATGGTTAGGGAATAATAAACTACTGCTTTTCTTACCCATACAACAGACTTGCTCATTGCTCTACACTTGAGATTTTGTGTACAAGTCACATCAATTGTACAACACAAATTTGTGCTGTAAAAGACTATTTGTGTTGCATTGGGAATGTACCTTTTTAAAATACCATGAAGAAATATCACTTGCATCAAGTACAGCTTTGAAAATTTACTGGATTACAACTCCCAGAATCTTCTAGCCAGCATGTCCATAGGGAAATTCTGGCAGTTACAGTCCAACAGGTATATATATATATATTTTTAGCTCTGGCTACAACCATGCCCTCCATGTTAGAAAAAGTATTTTCTGTACTGAGGCTGCTTCCACATTAAGGGTCATCATAACCAGCATTATTCTGGTAGGAAGAGTAAAAGGGTTCATATAGCCATAACTGCTATACACACAACCAGAACAACACATGAAGATAACTGCTAGTCCAATGTGATCAAGCAAAGCCTGATCAAAGCTTTATATTTGATGCTTGTAGAAGGTCAAAAACAGGGGTTCCAGCAGAGAATGTAACTCTGTGCTAATGAAAAGAGATCACTGGATACCACTATAGTCATTTACTGAGGGATGGCTATGCCTTGTTCTTTCATCTTTTACAGAATTCAAAGACATAGCTGTAGTAGCCTGGATCAGTATGCAACACAAGCTTGTAGCACCACTGAGATTAACTGAGAGAAAGAAATTGGTAGCATATGCTTTTGTATACTTACATCTGCTTCATCAAGTGCCTAGGAACAGACCTTCATAGCTATGAATGAGCTAGTTGTATGTGTGAATGGCAATAGAAATTCAGGAGGGCTACACAGCTTCATCCATCCATTATCCTTCCAGAGTTCCTTGTAATGGAAAGTACCAACTTACAAAATAAGGACTAAAGTGTAACACAGTCTACACAGTGTAGATATTTTGCTGCTACTACCTCTGCTAGTATACCGTCCACCCTGATGCTTAACAGACTCCCTAGCCAAGCTGACACAGCTGGTCTCGGAGCTGGTGTTGGAGTCTCCCAGACTTCTCATCCCCTTTGAGTTCGGCTCATTAGAAATGACAGGTGCAACTCGGGAGTTCATGGATTCCATGACTACCATGGGCCTGTCCCAATTAGTCTTGGGTCCTACACATTGTGCTGGTAATACACTCGATGTAGTCTTTAGTACGGATTGGGAATACCCATGGGCAGAAGTAATTCATACCTCTGCTCTGTCATGGACATATCATTTTCTGGTCAAAGTGGGACTGAAAGCCACTACCCATATCCCCCTCGGGGATGGAGAACCTATTAAAATAGTCCGCCCTCGAAAGCTGATGGAACCCAAAAGGTTCCAGGAAGCCCTACAGGGTCTTATGGTTGGGAATGATGGCAATTCTGTTGAAGCCTTGGTTGATACCTGGAATAACGATCTTACCAGGGCTATAGACACTATTGATCCCAAGCGTCCTTTCCAGCCCAATTCAAATAAAAAAGCATGGTACACAGAAAATCTTCATAAAATGAAGCAGACCATGCAACGACTAGAGCGCCGCTGATAGAAACACCGGCTTTTGTCTGACAAGGCACACCATAGAAACTTTTTGGATTCCTATGGACTATGTTAAACTGGATCACTTTGAGTTTTTAAATACCGATGAAATGGACAAGCTTCTTGGAACTGTAAGGAGAGCAACGTGCCCTCTTGATTCTTGTCCATCATGGCTGACCACCCAGGGTAGGGAAGCAATAAAAAAAATTACTACAATCTATAATCAGCACATCCTTCAGGGAGGGAATTTTCCATCTAAATTGAAACAAACAATAATTAAACCGCTTTTTTAAAAAAAACCTCCCTGGACCCCTGGTGAGAAATAATTACAGACAGGTCTCCCTTTTACCATTCTTGACAAAGTGATCAAGAGGGCAGTTGCCTTCCAGCTTCAGGCTGTCTTGGATAAAACCAATTATCTGGACCCATTTCAAACAGCCTTCAGGGTGGGATACGGAGTAGAGACCGCCATGGTCACCTTATTCGATGATCTCCACTTGGCCATTGACAGGGGAAGTGTGACCCTGTTGGTGCTCTTGGACATCTCAGTGGCCTTCAATACCATTGACCATGGTATCCTTCTGGAACGCCTGAGGGGTTTAGGAACTGGAGGCACCTCACTCCAATGGTTCTGTTCCTACCTCTTGGGTAGATTCCAGATGGTGAAGCTGGGAGACAGTTGCTCTTGAAAAAGATTAAAGATTGGATAACACTAGAAAATGAGATTTTATTAGATTTGGAAGGAGAGGGGATGACTTTTGGGTGGCATGCATATTTGATGTATGGAAAGGATAAACAAAATAAATCATTCTACAATCATTGCATAAGAAAATCATTAATTAAGGTCTGGAATAAATATTAAAAAAGGATAGCATCAAAAATAAATGATTGGATCTCCCCGCACAAAGCCTTCCATACTGCCTGGGAAGGCTTCTCTGAATAGGATGGTTCAGTTGATACACCAACTTTGTCCCTACCTGGACCAAAAGGACCTTGAAGCAGTGGTATATTCATTGATAATCTCTCATTTAGATTTCTGTAATGCGCTCTACATGGGGCTACCCTTGCACCAAGTTCGAAAGCTTCAATTGGTTCAAAATGCGGCAGCCAGACTGGTCACCGGTACACCTAGGTCTCACCATATAATACTTGTGCTAAAATCTCTTCACTGGCAGCCGATAAGCTTCCAGGCGCAGTAAAAGGTGTTGGTTATTACCTTTAAAACCCTAAATGGCATGGGCCCGAATTACTTGCGGGAATGCCTCTCCCTACACAATCTGCCCTGCACTGTCAGGACATCAGGGAAGTATTCACTAGAATACCATAAGACCAGGTTAATATCAACTTCCCAAAGAGCATTCACTGCTATGGCCACTAAACTGTGGAATACTCTACCAGAGGAGATCCATCTTATTACCACCTTAGATGCCTTTAAGAAGGCAGTTAAGACGGGTCTCTTCCGGCAGCTTACCCACCTGACCTTATATAGGAAATCATCAAAATGAAATGTTCCACTTTGGACTATGACTGTATGATTATTGGATGATTAGACGTTGGTCTGGCTATTTTATTGCACTAATGTTAGTATTTTATTAACGATATTTTTATACTGTAGCATATTATTTTAGTGAAGTAATCCCGCCTCGGTCCTTAGGGAGAGGCAGGAAATATAAATAAATATTATTATTATTATTATTATTATTATTATTATTATTATTGTTTCATCTTTTTGAAGAAAAATGGACTGGGATTCTGTATTCCAGCTACAGATTTATAACCTAGAGTTACAGATCCATAACTATTCCACATTCAGTATGACTACATAAACCACCAAAAAGCCTACCTTAACAGCCAGCAGTCACATTGGATCAGCTGCAGATGAGGGCACAAGAAGGATGATGTTTCTTGCTTCCTTCCACCAGTGACATAGGCTGCAACAATCAGAAGCAGACTCCACCTCAGTTCCTCATCTCATCCTCATTTGTTGATGGTAGGAGCCTGGAATTATCCTCTTGCATCCCAATCAACAGCTGAACTGTCCTCCTTTGTTCAATGTGGCTTCTGATACTTAGGGTGGTCTTGAGGAAGTCAGATCAGGAGATGTTACAAGTTATACATCTGTAGCTGATGCAGAATATTGGTGACAGTTATAACATGGGCAGTGACACATCAGTAGTGGGTGGTGGCTTCCTTATCAGTAAGTTGACAAAATAGCTTCAGCTTTCAGTCCCAGTTTTAGGGATGTATCCATAGTGCTAAACCTGCCTTGGAGCTAGGATTCAACACTTTGCAAAACTCTTTCCAAATTCAGATAAACCCAAAGCAGATTGACCACCCACTGGCATGGAAGCCATTAGCCACTAGCGCATAAAAGGCTGGTGTATCTATCACAGTTTATCATATATTTGCTACAGTTGATGTATGTAGCTAGGATTGCCAGAGTGAAAACAAGAGAGGGCTCCTGTATCTTTAATGGTTAGGGAGAAGGCTGGATTTCAGTTGCTTGTTATCTGGTCAGGTGAAGAGCAACACTTGCTGAAATTACCTTTCTTGTGGTTGTGTGGCTTCAAGTCATTTTTGACTTATGGTGAGCCTAAGGCAAACCTATTATGGGGTTTTCTTGGCAAGATTTGTTGAGAGGTTTGCCATTGCCTTCCTCTTGGGCTAAGAGCATGTGATTTGCCCAAAGTCACCCAGTGAGTTTCATGGCCAAACTGGAAATTGTAGTCTCTAGTGACCTAGTCCAACACTCAAAGCACTATACCATTCTGGGGGAAATTGATGGAAAATATAAGAAGAACCTGCCACAAAATAGGCAGTAAACACTTGCTTGTAATGCTAAAGTCTGAGCCAGGATTTCTAAACTGACCTTCAGTGTCCCATTCAATTTGCTTTTCCTTTAAAAAATGTCATTGTTCATCCACTGTTGGAAACATTGCCTTTTTCATGTACATCCATCCCACTACATTCCACCTGCCTTTATGGTTGTGGCATAGTTTTAACTATGGATGGGAAGGTATTCTGTTTAATTGGCCATCTGAACACACAGCAACACCTCAATTTGCCTTGGAAAGAAAAACTACACAATTAGAATACCCCTTTAATACTTAGCACTTTATTGATTTTTACTACTTTATACAGTGTGCTCTTCCCTTATGCAGGGGATCCATTCTGCCCCCCCCCCCCCCACGTAAGGGAAATACTGCATATGCTGGAGCCCCATCTTGCCTGGGTAAGATGAAAGCTGTGTATGGCACGTCCGCATATGACACAGACCCACTGTACTTATTTGTAACTGTTCATTACCATCTATGAAATATAAAAACAGTAACAACAGTGTTTAATGTTTCTTTTGGACTAGGTCTGCCTACTGGAAGTATCTGATTACATTAAAGTGGTGGCAAATGGAAAATATTTTCCCACTTTTATTCCCCTCCCCCCAATAAAAACTGCAGTGTTATAGCACTGTTACACTTTTGTAAACAGCATTTTGAGATTGTAAAATTATTGACAGAAAAATACACTTGTCCCTCCATATTCGCTAGGGTTAGGTGCACAAGACTCCCACGAATATGGAAAAACCACAAATAACAAAAAACAATATGTTTTTAACTCTCTCTAGGAATCTCTAGGTCCTCCAGTGCAACTCTGTGGTCAATGTCTGACAGACACTGACCACAGAACTGCACTGGAAGAGCTACAAATGCCTAGTAGAGTATTCTCTCTATGAATCTGTAGGTCTTTCAGTGCAACTTTTAGTTAAAGTTGACCATAGAGTTGCACTGGAAGACCTAGATTAGTGCAATATATTGTCTCTTTCTTGCCCCTAGTGAATTGTGATTTGTATAGATTCCCGTTCCTACCCCTAGTAATGATGTTTTTAAACTTTTTATATTGTGATGTTTTACCTGTATTTTATTGTTTCCTGTCTTGTAAGCCGCCTTGATCATGCAATTGGAAAGGCGGGATATAAATAAAAATTATTATTATTATTATTATTATTATTATTATTATTATTATTATATATTCCTAGAGAGAACACATTAATCAAATCCGTGAATAATCAAATCTTCAAATAACAAAGCCGCAGATATGGAGGGGTGAGTGTATTTCAGTGTCTATTTGAAGAATGACTACAGAATAAGAATCATGGGGTAATACAATGGCAGCTATTGCATCTACTCTGAAATATTTAATCTCCCCTTTTCCACTTTGAAAGAGCAGTTAGTTCATTGTTCTCTTTTCAAGTCACTTATGATTATGATTATTCATTATTTATATAGCGCTGTAGATTTGCACAGCGCTGTATATACAAACAGTAAATAAATAAGAGTAAACCTGCCTATGGCGTACAATCTAAGAAATAATAGGATAATACATATAAAATACATCGCAATACAGGAAATGGTTCAATAAAACAGGCAACAAAAGAACATCAAGTAGCAAATGACAATCATGCAATGCCTGGGAACGCTTCTCTGAATAGGATGGTCTTCAACACCGTTTTGAAGCTGGTTAAAGAAGTGATGGCCCTTGCTCGCGGGGAAAGAAGGTTCCAGGAGTGAGGGGCAGCAAGTGAAAAGGGGCAAATCCGAGATGGGGCAGAGGAAATCCTGGGCTGGGACAGCCAACCTTGACTACCAAGTCATGTTTTTAATCAGCGATTTTGTTTTGTCACAATGGCCTTTAAATCTGGAGCATGTCTCTGTAAATGGTTATTCCCTTTCTGGTCTTGAGTCAGAAAGAAGATCCCGTGACATCATCTAGCTGTTAACACCTATTGATTTTTAAACCCCGCCCACCCACCCTTTAACCAGTAACTCAGTGGGAAGCTACTGAAGCTTTAACTTGCACTTTCCTCACCTCTGATTGTACAGAGACTTTTCTTCCCCCTGCTCCAGGAGATGATAATCCTATGCAAATCACAGCATTTTACCTAATAAGATAGCCAAGGCAGGACCTAATCAAGTCAATATGTTTTAATGTTAGGCTGCATGCTTATCAATTCATCCTAGGAAATAAACTCTGTTCTGTTTAATGAGCTGAATACAGACTAAATAATGAAGAACTTGTCCCCTTCATTTTAATTGGAACTAAATTAAATTAGTTCAGTCAGGATCAGTGGTGGGCAGAGTGTGAATCCCCAGAGGTTGTTGGGCAGCAATTCTCACATCTGTCACCAGTGCCTAGGCTGATGGGAGGTATTCCAGCAACATCTGAAGGGCCCCAGGTTGCCCATCTCTAATCTAACCAAATATGAGTAAGCAATGTGTACATGAGTAAATGATATGTTGCATTGGGCGGCATATCTCATAGAAAAACATTTGGTTTCAAATTTCAGTACTGCAGTTTATCTGGTTTCTTAATGGCCTCCACATTAGGCAGATGATTTTTTCCCCTATTTAATAAAAGAATGTACCTGTAAGAACTGATTATGCATAGCTAAATCCAAAGGATAACTCTGGATTATGCATGGACAGCAATGACATTTTTAAAATGAGCATTTCATTTATTGATTCCTGTAGTTATATCCCTTCACATATTTCAATAGCATGACAATCCCCCCCCCCTCCTGAATGTAAGTGGTGGCATGATAGGTATTTGGGGTTATTTTCTTCACTGTTGAATTCAACTAGTGAAATTCTCCTTCTAGTGTAGGAGTGTATGGTGGACATAATGTGCTTGAAAATAATTGTTTGAGTGCTTCATTGACTCAGACAAAAGCAATTAATCTCAGACAGGACTGAGCCCCCATTGTCTCAATTATTGTCTCAGTTATTAAATATGAAAACTAACCTCTTAAGTGTAAATGTAATCTCCTAGTCTTAGATAATTTCTCAAAATATTGAAATGTGTTGCATTTGTGTTATGATCTTGTTTCTGTTTCTTCCTTGTGGTGAACATACAAAAGAAACACAAAACTGATTATAGATGGAAAATAGGAAAATAGAGCCAGTCCTACCATTAGGCAAAATGCAGCAGATTGGGGGCATTGTGGAAAGGCATCAAATTGCCAAGTATTGTTGTACTGGCAGGCATAGGAAGAAGTGTTTGTGTGATATTCTGTTTCCTGTGCCACATAAATGTGGCTGGCTTTGGGTTTTATATACCTTGACTAGAGCCGGGGCATTTGCTACTCTTTATAAAGGAGCAAAAATATTTAGGACCATCTGATAGCCTTGATAAGGAATGTATTCTCAGGACAAGAGGCTACTATCAGAACAGGCAAAGGGGTCAGACAAGGCTTCATCTTATCACCCTACCTATTCAGCCTATATGCAGAACGTATTATAAGAAAAACAGGCTTAGACACAGAGGAAGGACTGAAAATAGGAAGAAGGAATATCAACAATCTAAGATATGCAGACAATGCCATAATACTAGCAGAAAATCTGAAAGACCTGGAACAGCTACTAAGAAAGATCAAGGAAGAAAGTGCAGAGGCAGCCTCACTATTGAACATAAAGAAAACAAAAATAATACCCCACAGGACAGGATCAAAATTCAAAATGACCTGAATAAATTGGAAAGCTGGGCCAAAGCTAACAAAATAATATTCAACACTGAAAAATGTAAGATACTGTACTGCACTTAGGGCGGAAAAATGAAACGCGTAGATATAGGATGTGGGACACCTGGCTGGACGAGACTACGTGTGAAAGAGATCTAGGAGTCCAACTTGACCACAAGTTGAATATGAGTCAAGAGTGTGATGCTCCAGCTAACCAGGCCAATGCATTTTAGGCCCGGCACAGATGGGCCATTTGCGCCAATATTAGGGCTCAAAACCACATTATCCATATGCGCCAAGCCCTAATATCGGTGCCATTATGTCACAAGGCTGCAGCTCCATCCACACAGGGCTCAGCCTCGTGACGTAAGGGCACCTGAGCGCCAACACGTCTCTGGTGTCATAGGGCTGCAAGATAGAAGGCTGCATGGCACAAAAAGGAGCCTCTTAGAGCAGCTCCTTTTGGATGGCACGTCTGTGCTGCAGCCTCCCGTCTGTACTGCCCCTTCGGATGCATCAATAGAAGTATAGTGCCTAGATCAAGGGAATTAACAGTGCCACTATATTCTGCTTTGCTCAGGCACCACCTGGAATACTGTGTCCAGTTCTGGGCACCACAATTGAAAAAGGATGTGGAGAAACTGGAGCGTGTCCAAAGGAGGGCGATAAAATGGTGAAAAATCTGGAAACCATGCCCTGTGAGGAACGACTTAAGGAGCTGGGGATGTTTAGCCTGGAGAAGAGAAGATTAAGAGGTGATATAATAGCCCTGTTTAAACATTTGAAGGAATGTCTAATCGAGAAGGGAGCAAGCTTGTTTTCTGCTGCTCCAGAGAATAGGACTTGGAACAATGGTAGGGCAAGGTACAGGAAAAGAGATTCCAGCTCAACATTAGGAGGGCTGTTTGACAGTGGAACACACTCCCTCAGAGGGTGGTGGCATCTCCTTCCTTGGAGGTCTTTAAACAGAGGTTGGATGGCCATCTGTCGAGTATACTTTGATTGAGAATTCCTGCATGGCAGGGGGTTGGACTGGATGGCCCTTGGGCTCTCTTCCAACTCTATGATTCTGTGATTCTATAATGACCATGGACAATTTATACAAATTCAACTAGACAATGAGGAAATAGAAATAATAGAAAAATTCTGAGGTAACTGGGATCAAGCATTCATAGCAATGGGGATTGTAGCCAGGAAATTAGAAGAAGATTAAGAATGGGGAGGGCAGCGATGAAAGAACTAGAAAAGAGGTAGAAAGAGAGGAATTCCACATGTTAGATGGATGGACTCTATTAAAGGGATCATATGTACGAGGTTTGCAGGAACTAAGCAGAACAGTGGAGGACAGGGAGTCTTGGAGATGTCTCATCCACAGGGTCGCCATGGGTCTCAAGGGCAGTTAACAACAACAACCTAGAAAACAGCTGGCAAGAAAAATTAATCACAGGGCAAAGATGGCTTTAAAGGACCATGTAATGAGCCACCTTGCTGAAACTGAACAGATGAGTCTGGTCAGTGTTTGGGCAGGAGACCATGTATGATGACAAGAGTTGTAAGAAAACTGAGACTGAAATGTATCAGCTAAAGTTCCAGCTGATAAAGGGGGAAGGAATTTAAAAACAATTGTAGGGCAACTACATTTGTGTAAGAGAGCATATAATTAAGATGTGTCTGCAATTTATTTGAATATTAGATAGTAATGAAGAAATCCCTTGTGGACTAATTAGATTAAAAAATGCCTTTTTGGTGAGGGAAACAGTTTACAAAGACTCGTGCTGGGATGGAAAGACAAATGGAGGTCTTCTGTTTCAAAATACAAATGTTACTTATGTATAAAAGCAAGAAGCAGTTTTCCCATGTTTAGGTTCCCCTTAGCAAAATTTCCAGTGTCAATCCTAGATATCATATATACAGAAGCTGATTAGACAGCCAGATGCATTTTGCTTAAAGTACTGGTGCTTCCGGTCAAATTTGAATTAGAAGAGAAAACAATTGAACAATTTATGATTATAATATATATATTGGGCAAGGGATTTAAATCAATCCATACAATTAGGGCAATGGGAGAGAATTTGGAAAAAGAGGTATTTAACCCCTTACTAATCAGCAAAAGTTGATAAGAGCAAAAGAAACACATGTTGGAAGTGTCAGAAAGAAATGGGGACATACTTACACTGTTGGTGGAAATGTGAAAAGATTAAAATGTACTGGAAAAATATCCATATGAAAAAAAATTAATTTTAAGGAATGTGCAGAACCCAAAATGTACCTCTTGAACATAATTGATAATACCAATTTGGAAGAACAAAATGGAAAGCTACTATTTCACACAACTGTGGCAACGAGAATAGTGCTTGCAAAATATTGGAATAAAGAAGAAGTACCTAAAGGGGAGGAATGGAGACTGAAAATAATGGACTTATATGAGATGGGCAAATTAACTTCTTTGTTGAAGAAAAAGTCTTTAAAAGAGTTTCACAAGGAGTGGGAGTTATGGGGAAAGTATATACAAACAGAAAAAAGGGAGCATATACAGATGGTTATTTTTGATGACTAAGGTATTTCCTGGAAAGACTATAAAGATATTAGAGGTGGTATAAAGAACAATAAGGTATTTGATAGAAAGATAAAGATATAGACACAAATATAAAGAGACAATGGATGAATCTTAAGGTTTTTGGCAAGAATAGATAAGAGTTAGGGATAATTAAAAGATAAGGTATAATGGGAAATGGAATATCCTTTGGAAGTAGGGTAGTTGATGTTTGTTAGACAAAAGATGGTTGTAAAGTTTTATATATATATAGTACTGGTGACTGCTCAGCATCATCCATGACATCCAATGGCAACAGGCTTTCTACCTCTGGAATGAAGGGTGTGCCACATGCCCCATTTTTAGTCCTTCAAAAACTTTCTCTCCATCCCCCAGTATCCACAACCTGACCATGCATCAACCATGGAAAAGTTCCATGAGCAGAGTTATTATTTGGGGACTGCTGTGTGGATGAGATAAAAGAACCTTAACATTTCTTCAGCATTGGTTTAGGGACCCATTTTCTGACATGGTAAACAATTACATCTATCAAGCAAGGAAAGGAAAAACATGTCTAATTTAAATATATATATATATATATATTCCTTTTAAAACAGTGAATTGGATTTCCATGTTGTATTTTGAAATGGCAGTGCAAACAAAATATAGTAGTCATTATAAACTGCAGAGTAAAATTAATGTGGAAAGAGGGATGGGAGGTCTGCATCTGATTTCCAAGTTGATTTTAGGATCTAAACTATGATAACCCACAGAATTACACAACAGTTATAATATATTAAACAGATCGGACCAGTGTTGGAGATGGGCATAACATGATACTAATTGTGTTATCATATTAGTCATCATGCACTCAAATTTCTTTAGTGGGAGGGTGGGAAGGAACTTCAGTATAGAAATGGGTTAATTTTAGAATAGGCAATACTTCTTAATCCAGTTATAATGCTATTGGAATAAATAAAGGATTCTGTATTGGCTCACTATTACAGAATTAGCATGGAATTTGTTAATGGTAGTAGAGTGATCTCTTCCTGCATTACCAGAGCACTTGCAGCTGTCACTTAAATACTGGCTTTAGATTACAAGGGTTGCTGATGTCCATCACATCTGGAATGCATCTGTCTCGGGAAGGCTGCTATATGCTTGCAGAGTGAGTAAAGTCTCTCTCGAAAAACTGTGTGTGGCTAAATTCCTTTAAAAAAGAAATTTCTGAGCATTCAGGGAGGCTAACAGAAAACAAGATTTGGTTTTGTACTTACTTTTTGTTCTTAAAAAATTGTTTTGCCGTCAGATGAAAGCACTAAAATCTCAAAAAACTCAGACCCTCTTGTGACCTGTTAAGAGAATTAAAACAGTTTTTCAAATGTACTATGCATCCCATTCCCAGGGGTGGATTGGGGTGGATGGGTGGAATAGCTATTTCACCAATAGGAAGTCCTGCAGGTAATGAACTCTTACGATAATTTTGCAGGTAGTATATATTATAATCATTTACTATGTATTGGCTCTCTTATTTTCCAAGCCCAATTTCTTGTTGGACCCTATCCTGGGGTCTTGGCCAGATTCCTTCAGAAAGCCTTCTTCTGAGGCCGAGAGAGAGTTACTTGCCAAAGGCCCAGCAGGGATTTGAACCCTGGCCTCCAGAGTTGTAATCTAATGTTCAAACCATTATACCATCCTTACTGTCAGTCCAACTACCATGCATGATATAACAACAAACAATTAGAACTGGATGCAATAAACAAGCACATAAATATTTATCTTCCACAGCAATTGAGTAGATAAGTATGAAATTAAAATGTTTATTGCATTCAGTTCAAATTCATTATTGTTATATCATGCATGGTATAACCCAGTAATAATGCTATTGGGATATATCATGCATGGTACAAGAGGAGTAGGCAGATAGAGGATCTGGATCAAATGATAGATTTCTGGGTAGCTGTCAAGAATTTGGCAAGGATTTCTAACTCCCAACTGTTTAACAACAACATTATAAGGCTGAAATGAATAAAGTCTTGGGTAAACAGCAATGCTGATTCACGTAGGACAGTGGGTTCCATTTTGGAAATCAAAACAAAATCAAAATGTATTGAATTCATTTCAGCTCTGGCATTCTCTTCATTAGGAACAATATAAATGGTTAAAAAAGGGTCCAGATTTTGAGTCCTCCAGAACTTTTATTTTGCTAAGAGTTACAAAAAGTAGGTGCTGGGCATGGGGTGCCCTAGGACTCTCCCTCCCTGCTGGTGTGGTTTTACATGTGTATAAAGCTACGCCAAGCAGGGAGGAAGGGGTATAGAGTGCATTATGTTGTGGAAGGCTAGATTAAGATATAGCTACTCACAAAATTCCATTTCCCCCACAAATCATACAGAGGTAAGGATGTGTGTGTATACACTCAAGGCACCTGTAACGCATGTCGACCTGATGAGTCTGATACAGCTTTCTTGGGGCTTATTTACATGGGTCAAATGAAATGGTCTCACCTTGTTTTCACAGCAAGCCATACACATGATATATTTACTTTATTTGTATGTTGCCTTTCTCCCACAAGAGACCCAATTTGATTATTTGAGGATGTAGAAAGGGTATCTGCACAGTGTCAGCTTCCCATGTATCTGTTGCTGTCAAGTGACTCCTGCCACTCAGGCTCTTGTTTGATGTAGAGCACCATAGAAGTGCTGTCTAACAGTAACTGAGATATGAGCTAGTTCTGAGAAGGAGGCCTATGTACGAAACAAATGCAACACCAAAAAACACACAGTTTTTTCGAGACACTCCTTAGTCAATGAAAGGTTCACTTTCACTTTAATCTTAGTTGACTCAGAGAATGGCAGATGTGCTAAGCAATATTTAAACAAACTCCAGATGGTAGCTTAAAAGGCAGCCTTAAATATTTTGTGACCTTCCACTATAATTTCTGAAGCACAAGCTGTGGAGATGTGTCACCTGTTCAGTTCTGCACCTTACACCTAGGGTGGTACAGTTCCTCCAGATGATGGATGAAAATGTCATTTTGTCCCAAATCTGCTGCAAGCGAAGCTTACAAAATTCATCTGTTCAACATTTGTTTTAAAAGTTTCAAGGAAATAAAAACTGTTGTGAAGGAATGACCTTTGCAAATCTCATGAGAACTGAAACAAACTTTATATGCATTATCCTACCTATCATCTGGTGTCTCTCTTAATAACACATTTGCTAGCTTGGAAAATCTTGTTAATTTTTTGCTCCTTTGTTCAGATATGTCTTTATTGAAATAGTTTCTTCATCTCTAAAAAATTATGAGAAAAGCAAATGGATTTTGTCCATTGATTTAATTAACTGAAGAAAAAATATTGTTATTTATTATTATATCACAAGACTTGCATCATGATTCTGCAGCTTGAATTAGGCAATCTGCTCTTCAGAAGGTATTTCAGCCTTAGTAAATTGACTATATAATTTCCTAATGGTGATGAGAAAAATGTCAAAGAATGAAATGTTTTACATGCCTGGTTTATACATAAGAATACAAATGTCTCTTACTTCAAGACTGGAAGGAAATTAAACAGTAGTAAATGTACCATTTGGTAGGACACTAAAAACCTAGACTCCAGATACAACCCATCAGGAATTCTCCTGCACAGGCTAATAGAAATGACAAGGATGTGCAGCACTCCACTCTTGTTGTTAGGGTTGTGTGCCTTCGAGTCATTTCTGACTTATGGCCCCTTTCCAGAAGGGCACCCTAGTACGTACTCCACGTACTTCCCGCGGCCTGGAAAAGTGGTGGATTGGGGCCTCAGGGCTGCTGCTGTGGCAGCTGAGGCCCCAATCCATCGGGGAAAGGGGTGGGTACAGACCACCCCAAAGGGGCAATCTGTAAACCGCCATAGTGGCCCTAAGCTGAACCTATCACAGGGTTTTCTTGGAAAGATTTGTTCAGAGAGGATTTCCCCTTGCCTTCATCAGAGGCTGAGAGAGTGTGCCTTGCCCAAGGTCACCCACTGGGTTTCTATGACTGATCAGAGATCAAAACCATGGTCCCCAGAGTCATAATCCAATGCTGAAGCCACTGCACCATGCTGGCTTTAAACCACTCTTGGATTCGCCTTTTCCCTCTGAGTTTAGTTTAATTTCCACTGTAGCTGGAGGTGAAATGGATTTTCACAGCAACATATTTTAGTCTATTTTATAAATTTTTTTCGCTGGATAAGCCTATGAGAGAGGGCAAGGGCTATAAGCTTTACAAAAGATCCAAGTTATTTGTTTGTTTGTTTGTTTTACATCCTTCCTTTCTCTCAAAATGGGATTCAAGTCAGATGATTTTTTAAAAATAAAATAGATCAATAGTGATACCTGCTTTTATGGACTCTGTTTCTAGGTACTGCATACCCTCTAATTTTTTTCTCAAATTTAAGAATAATTTGCACTAGGGTGTGTTTCAATGCATGGATAACATTGTACAATTTCAATATCTAGAGACAAAGAAGAAAAAATAAATATCAACTTGTAACCCCAGGAGGTAGCAGGAGTTTAATTTGTTCCTTTATAGTCATTCTGGGGGTGGGAAATATTGTTTTACATTTCTCTTCATCTTACATTTTGTATATGATTGAAAACCTTAATAAACTGTTAACAAAAATGTCTGGGGAACATACAAAGATTAGTACCAAAACTAAAAGGGATACAATTAAATGAAATTAAATACTTTACACAATGTTCCCTTGTGCCTCCTGAGGGAGAGGCTATCCATGAGGGTAGGAGACCAGTTGCTTTAAACACAAGTCTGTCCCAGTTATGTTGGAGGGGGATGGTAGTGATATAGGCATTTTACACATATTGGGGCAACCACACTTGAAGGCACAGGCCTCCTACCATTATGTTTAGCTCAGCCTGTAGGATTAGGAAAATATTTCCTATTGTTTTGAAAGATTATACTGAGGTTAACTTAAAGGCATAGAAAAGGATTTTCTTTGTGAAAATAAATTGCAATATAATGTAGGGCATTGATATGTCGTTCTTTAGAGCTTCTGTGGTGCATTTCATTTTCAAATTAATATTAATCACTGGATTTTGAACAAATAAAGTCAGCTTTATTGAGCCTGCTTTTTAAAGAGAGAAATTGCTTGTGCTTAATTCAAGGCTGAGTTCAACCTCATGTGAAGTCACTGAGTTTGAATGAGATATAATTCACAGCAGGATCTGGTCAATTCAGTAAGAAGAAAAAGTAATTAATAAAGCAAATGAGGGAATTGATGTTCCACTGTTGATGAATTCTCCAAAAGTATGGGGAGAATGAAATTATAACATAAAGGATGATACCCCTAAATCAAGGTTGGAAAACTTGTAGATCTGAAGACATCACTGGAATCCATTTCTTTTAGAATGTTGGTGAGTTAACCTATCTGAGAACGGCAGTTCATCAACACTTAGAGAACCACAAATCCCACACTCTTGTTATAAATAAGCAGTTAAATTCAGAGTGGTTAGTCATGCTACCTGTAGACCCATTGAAATAAATTACACTTCAGGTAGTCAGCTAATGGTATAATCCTACATGTGATCACTCAGATTTAAGTCTCCCTGTATTCTGAAGGATTTATTACCAAATAAGTGTGTTCAAAACATCCTTCCATTTTTTTTGCTTCAGCAGTTTATCCCTGGAGTCAACAACACATCTTGGTGAAGAATGGCTGGAGCCTTTCAAGTATGGGTCTTGATTTGCTGGTTTTTGGATTGCCAGTATTACAAACTAGATTTCATTTTGATACCTTTTGGATGAGAAATTTAAATTGCTAGGAAAAGACCAAAGTTCTGTGCTACAGAGCACACAATTTATATGTAAAAATGTCTTAAACTCAATCTAGAGCCTGGAAAAGGGAGCTATAGGACCATAACTCCCAGCATTCCACAGCCAGCATGTCCAATAATGGCTGGGTAACGTAATCCAATAAATAGCATTTACAAACTCTGGTTTAATTCCTGGTATCTGCAAGTAAGACTGGGCGAGTCTCCTGCTCTGGGAAATTAATGACAGTCAGTGGGATAATACTGTGCTAGATGGACCAATGGTCTTATGTGATATATGTCTTACAACAACATTCAGCACATTTAGCTTGCAAGAAAATGTCCATTTGTTCCACAGATATTTTTGCTCCTTGAGTTTCCCCCCACTGCAACTCATATACAGCTCATACAGCTGCATCATCTAATTATTTTCTTCAAGTTTTATTAATGCACAGTGCTACATTAACTTTAATTAATTTAATTAATTTAATTTTAACATGTACAGCAACTTGATAATACTGGTGGCAAAAAAGCAGTGCTTGAGTTCCAGTAAGTGCATTAACTAAGAGCAACCACTGTGGGCCAGAAAAAGGCAAGGTGAGGCCGAATTTTTTCATCAGTATAGCAGCAACCTTAGGCAAGGAATTTTCAGAGACCTTCCTCTGAAATATAGCCTGTAGCACCTGGTATTCCTTGGTGGTCCCACATAAAGATACTAATCAGGGCCTCATTCTTACTACCTTTTAAACCAGATCGCAAATCAGTTTGAACCAGTTTAAATGATCATGATTCGCGCTTGAACCAAATCGCTGAAGCAGTTTGGAGAGGGGGACCACGTGCTAGACCCATTTAACCTGCATCATTTTGACGCTGATTTTTTTTCACGTCTTTTTCGATAAATCAGTTCCATGTAAGTGTGAACCAGATGTGGATCGGAATCAATTTAAATTTGCTCTTTGGTCAACTGGAGCGGGTCTATTTTGAAATGATTTATTCATCAATGCGAACCAAAAATGGGTTATTTTATTTTATTTTGCAGCAAGCAAATGCTATCAGGGCAAATGTAGTGTAGCGGTTTATTTGTAAGTGAGAATGCAGCCCAGGTCTGACTCTGCTTAGCTTCCAGGATCAGATGCAGTCTGGTGCCTTCAGATTATTTTGGCCTACAAAGTTTAGGAGTAGTGCTAAATGCCTATCACAAGAATACAGGTTACCAAGGAGAGGTATGAACTTAGACATTTATACTGTACATCATTATATTTCACCTTTGATAATAAAAATGTGGTTATTTACTTTAAATATTTCCATTTAAAAGTAATGCACATAACATACAGACAATATAGCAGCCAGCTTTCTCAGAACTCAGACTGCCTCAAATTTCATTGGGCAGAAAATTCAAATTATCCATGAACTTCCTTAAATGGATGCTTTTTACATAAGCTTTTGTCAGAAAACATTTTATCAACCATTATTATTTAAAATTAGCATGTTGCAAGCGTAGAGGGAGGTCATTTTCTCCATTAAACAAAAATCAATTTACTTTATACATTTCAAAATAATGTATTTGGGCAGATTTTCAAATGCACAACTTGCCTTGTACTTAAATCCCTAATCATGCAAATGAATTTAAACAGGCACATTTTTTCTTTAATGGTACAATCCTAGGCTTTCTGTTCAGAAGCAGATTCAACTTGTTCCTACATTCTTCTTCCTCTGAATCAGTGTAGGTAGGATTGTTCTATTTCAGACAGCCTGTGCCTGTCCTTGAGTTGTAACTCCTTAGTGTGACAGGAAAAAACTCTTATTGGTAAAACACTAAGGGTGAAATCCTGGTATACATATATTAGGTGGGAGGCAGTCCTGTACATGACTTCAGAATAGATATGTTCAGGTTTGAACTGTAGATTATCCTGGCAGGTTAAATTTATGCTGGTAGTAAGCTGAGACTCTAAAACTCTTATGCTAGTAGGATGCTATCACTGCAAAAGATTCAATTGATGATAGTGTGGGGAGACTCAGAACTTAACTGGAATCCCATCAAAATAACTTGGGAGTCAAATAAATCCAGTTAAGTGTAATTGCCTGGACTTTAGTTGTTAATGGACCACAACATACTCTATGTTTTTCAAGGCAGTTTTCCTGATTCCATCTGGTCCTGAGAAGAATTTCTAACCATGGGCTAGATGGACAAATAACATATCCTAATATAAAGTAGCTTCTGATATTCTATTCATCATAATCAATGCAAATTATAAGCCTTCTCATAATGTCTTGATATGCTTTGACGCATACCTTGATGAAAATGTGACTGCCTTACAAGATGACAAATGTATGTGAATGGCGTTGAACATTTTAGCAAACATAATAAACTGTCTGGTTTCCTAATAATAAATTGGCTGCAGATTATGATCTCACTGGAATGTCTTCCGATGGTGTCCTTACTTGGTGGTTCTGGCAACAGAGAGCTAGCCTCTGATCCACAGTGGGAAAGATGATATGAGGTAGGGTTCTTAGAATGAAAACTGGATATGGTTCCTATACTTTTAATAATTGAATAGAAGCGGGAATTTCATCAGTTGTTGCTTCTTAGCAAGTTTCATGACAAGTAACACCTGTTGAAATCCCCTCTTCTATACAACCATTAAAGGTACAGGAGCCTTCTCCATTTTTTAGTCTGGCAATCTTAATGTGAGGCAACCTCTTCTTGGTACTTAGTACTGGTATTGGTAGTGTCATTAGGGGAAAGATAGTGGAAGAAACACAAATAAATAAATAGTTTTGTAGCTGCTGCTCCAGCTGCTCTCTTTCAAGGTTCCATGATAGCCTGGGAGGAAACAGCCCTTGTGAGGGTACATTGCCCTTGCAACAAAGGTCAGTTGGTAACAGACAGGTTGTTCCTGGAGATAGGGTCTCCTTACCTGAGCAGCTGGATAAATAGAGCTATTCTTACCTCTTTCTGGGAGAGACATTAGATAATGAATGCACTAGGTGATGTTAACATTACATCTCTTCCCCTACTCTTCAGATGTTATTGTTATAATTTTATTGTTTGTGATATTTGTAGTCATCATAATTTTAAAATATTTATAGTGTATCTACATTATTACGAGGAGCATCATCCTCCCTAAAAAACAAGCAATGTTTGAAACTGAACAGTATCTTAGATATTTCTTAGACATATCTCAGATAGTTCTGAAATGGGATGGAATGGTGATCCCCTGTTAAGGAGAGAGGAGAAAACATCTGATTTTGTGTTGGTTTGAGAGCCAAACCTTGTGGGGAAGTACATACACATACACATTCCGTAAGTATGACTGGGTATGAGTGAGTCACTGGTTTTGATTAAAGTAGTTTTTGGAACCTGGTAATTATTTTTAAAAACCGTTTGCTTCCCCCCTGCCTCTCCTGCCCCAGTACATGTTGAAATGGTATGCACAAAACACTTTGCTTACAAGCACATGATTGTTTGAAATCCTTGCATTTCAAAGCCTGAGAAAGTTTATGAAAACAAAGCTTGGCATGTTTCTGTAGCACACTAATGTGAGCAGAGAATGATAAGAAAATGAAAACTATGGATCACTCTTAAAGAAATGGGTTTGCTACAACATTTCATTGTCCTGATGTGTAATAAGTACTCAGGATAAGAGGCTATTGTTAGGACAGAATACAGAGAATTAGAATGGTTTCCAATTGGCAAGGAGGCTGCATTTTATCACCTTATCTGTTTAACTTGTATGCTGAACATATCATACATCAAGCAAGATTAGACTCAGAGGAAGGAGTCATGAAAATTTGGAGGAAGGAACATCAACAATTTAAGGTATGCAGATGACATCACATTGCTAACAGAAAATAGCAGAGACTTGCAACAATTACTGAAGCAAGTCAAGGAAGAAAGTGAAAGGCAGATTTACAGTTGAACATTATGACAACAAACAAAAAAGTTATGATTTGCATAACTTTAAAGTAGACAATGAATATATTGAAATAGTACAAGATGTTCTATACTAGGAAGGGCAGCTATGAAGGAACTAAACAAGATAATAAAATGTCAAGATAACTGAATACTAAAGTCAGGATTGTCCATTCTATCATATTTCCTATTTCTGTGTATACTTCTGAAAGTTTGACTGTGAAGAAAGATGATAGCAAGGAAATCAACTCACTGGAAGTGTGGTCCTGGAAAATTCTGCAGATATCATGGACTACTAAAAAATACCAATAAATGGGTCCTAGAGCAAATAAAGCCTGAACTCCTCCTAGAAGTCAAGATGATTAACCTGAGACTGCTGTATTTTGGCCATATTATGAGAAGGCATGACATCATAGAAAAAACTATAATGCTTGGTAAGGTAGAAGGCAATTGAAAAAGAAGACCACATTCCAGATGGATAGACTTAATCAAGGAAGTCATGGCACTG
>NW_024802940.1:2342806-2365518 GCF_019175285.1 Sceloporus undulatus | reverse complement strand
TTTTTCTGCACATATCATTTTGTGCTTCCATTTATCTATAGAGTGTATATACTAGGATAGTTAATGGATGCAGAACCAGCATGGAACTTGATTGGACTGAAGGAAGATGGGAATGATATTTTTATATGCTTGGTAATGTATATGTTTGGTATATATTAATGGTTACTATGCAGATTCTAGTTATCCAATACCAAGAGATTTGTAGCAAACAGAGAGATAGAGGGAGCCATTTAAATTCTGTATAATATACATGGTGCTTAATACCTAACTGAATTTCAATCATTTTGAGCTTAAAATATAAATTTCTACTTTTGTGCAGATTACTTGTCAAAACATTCCTTCACTCAAAATGCAAAAAGCAAGTACTCTCACACAAAAAAAAGTTTTGCAAAGGTTTACCACATACACTTTAAAACACATATTATGCAATCTAAGCATATTTAATCAGAAATAAATCTCACTCAGTTCTCAGAAATTTACCATGTAATAAATGTATTCAGGATTGTAGATAAAATACAATTTTAGAGGTTTATGTATTTTAACTATGTGAGGTTTAGTAATGAAATTAACAAAGGAAAAAATTGTGGCATATTGTTGTCAGGTGTGTTCAAATCAATTCTGACTGATCACAGCCTATTTCTATCAAATTCTGCTACTTTTCTTTCTGACCCCAAACTTCCACTTTAAGGAAACCAGTATAGGAATGGTAACAAGAAAACAAAACTCTTCTTGAAACAATAAATCTGGAACAATTATATGTTTCAGCTGATTCAGGAAAAAAGTAGTTCAGTCTCCAGACATGTTTTTTCTTGTACGGCATATATACTAATGTCTGGATTAGGAAATGCTGTGTCTAATTTTTCTAGTTGCCCAGCATGCTTAACTTCAGGGCTATGCCAATGACTATTATGACAGGTGAACATATCCTCTGTGGTAATATCATAGCAAGACTCAGTGAACCAACATAGAGTTTCTTAAATGGCAATACATTCTTGGGTTTTCTGTTTGATTTTTATTCTCAGTATAAGGCACGTGTTCTCTTTCCTTCTTCAGATACACTTTGAGGCACTGGATGTTTTTTGAAGATTAGCATGAATCTATCTGACACATAGGAAATGTGGATAAATGAAGCCAAAGAGATATGTCTCTTAAGGATGTATTTCTCTTTGTAGTCAGAACTACAGTGTTCTCAGGACTTTCTGAGGAAGTTCAAATGGAAATGTATCCTAACTCCATTAAGTATTTTGGTGTGACTCAATTACATCCAGCAAATGCAACCAACAGCCTCAAAGACCTGCAGATTTCTTTTAAAATCAAGTTGGTCACAGCTTATATTTTTTATTTCTAAATGAAATTTCAAGAGAAGGGCATCTCCAGAACTGAGTATTTTTGCATTAAATTGATAAGGATGGAAGTAATACAGCTAGAAGAAGTGGCTGACAGACCAATACTAATATGGGGACTGACCAATATGAACAGCATTGTTGAACAATTCAATTAGACAAGGTTGGAAAGCACAGAACTGAAAATTAATACCATCTAGCAGCAGTTTAGAAATATCAAGGTCTTTTCTGGCTAAAGGGACCAGTTTAGAATGTTGTAAACTTCAAGATGGAAAAGACTAAATCCTCTTAACTACAAATATAGAAGGCTAACTGCATAACTCAAAAGTGTGGGTTCCTTTTATGAAAGATGGGATGTCTGGCACAATGTCACATTGTGCACTAAGGTAAGAACTCAGTTTTAGTTGGGGTAATTATGTAGCTTCTTAAAATCTTCCTAGCAATTCTAGTTTCATTCTTGCCACACTAAATTGTTATCTATAGCTGCAAGATAAAGTTGAACAATATAAATTTTATCCTGTTGGTTCACTTCTTTCATTGTGGCTGGATGAGGTAATCCCAAGTCATTTGCTTTAGATAAGTGTGTGAGACAGTTTGAAACATGTTAAATGGAAACAATCCACTGATGCGTGATGATTATATTATAGGTATTCTGTGAAGCAGGAATACATGAAGAGGCCAAGATAAAAAACTTCAATAAAATAAATGGATGCATTAAAATGGTTTCTCTATCCATGTGATAAAGGAAACTCAGGTTGTATACTTTTGGAACTAAAGTTTATGGATCATCATTCTCTGCAATGTCTAAAGGAGTAGTGAAGGTTAGAGTTTTTTTAGAGATCTCTGAACTTTTGTTTTGTGTCTCTAGTGTAGCAAATCTCTACATGGCTGATTGTGCATTATTTAACCATTTTATCCCTCAGGCATTTACAGTATTTTTTTATATTAATGGTAAAAAAAAATGTCTGCAAGTAGGCTTGTAAGTCTGTCCATATTCATATTCTGAACTGCAAAACTGTAGCCGTTAAGAAGAGTACTACCAGAAAGCTAATAGTGATAGCAAGATAACAGATTGTGGTCACCTGTCACCAGCATAAGTCCACATGACTCAGAGAATAGTAAGTGTAAGGCTTGTTGGTGCAGAGTTAAGAGATGTTGTGTTATCAAAGGCCAGGAGAACATGTTGCATGTTGGGAAATGTTAAAAATATTGAGCTCACCACAGTGGTGGGAATCATTCAAATGCTTTTCTTTGCTCCTACTTCATTCTTGAAAGCCTTAGCGTGTGATCCTCCTGTGCATGTATACTTCAAAGTAGGTCCCATTGTGTGCAGTGAGACTTCTAGCAAATTGTGCATAAGACTGTAATCTTAGATTCGCTGTTTGTAAATGCTGCTTTTCTGAACTACAGCTGCCAGATAATTTGGATTTGTCACCCCGCCCAAAAAAAGAAATTTTCCAGCTGTTTTGATCAGATCCTCTGTATCCATGGTTTCTTTATCCACAGATTCAAGCATCCACAGCTTGAAAATATTCAAGAAATACAGTGGGCTGTTGGTATCCACTGGGGTTTGGTTCCAGGAATCTCCACGGAAGTCAAAATCTGTGGATGTTCAAATCCTATGAAATACAATGACATAGTAAAATGCTGTCCTTTACACAAAGTGGCAAAATCAAGGCTTGCTTATTGGAATATAGATAGATAGATAGAGAATATTTTCAAGCCGTTGATGCTTGAATCCATAGATAATTTTTTTTGGATATGTTGGGCTGATTGTATATAAATTCCAAAAAGGAAACCTTGATTTTGCCATTTTTTGTAAGGAATACCATTTTACTTTCCATTGTATTTAAGGGAACCTGAACACCCATGGATTTTGGGATCCATTGGCGGGGGGAGTCCTGGAACCAAACTCCAGTGGATACAAAGGGGCCGCTGTACAAGGATTTAATATTAGTCATGGGCCTAGTTTTCCATTACAATTTACCATGGTTTGATACAGCTGTATTTAGACAGAACTGCTTGATTAAATGATCCTTCAGAGAAGTACTGTAATAGCAGCAGCAGCATGTTTATATATCTGTATTTAAGGAATGGGTATTTAGAATTCTTAGCCAGAGAGCTGTATGTCCCAGGATTATATATGACGCAGTCATGGCAGTTGAAGTGGAATCATAGTGCTATAATTGTCCAGTTGAAGATCAGGCAGGCCTACCTGTAATACTCAATTAAAGGAAAGTTAAGGACCAAGCAGATCCTCAACAGTGGCAAGCCCTTCCATCTAACCTTCCCCCCACAGCAAGAGAGAGATGAAGGTTCTTATCATAAGTGGAGAAAGGAATCATGTGGCCCTTCAGACATTGTTGGATTGAAGTTCCAAGCATTCTTCATCATTGGCTAAGGCTGTTGGGAATTACAGTCCAACTGTATTATGTCCCAGTTTATTGGATGCCTGTATAATCTTATGAATAATAAAGGACCATTAAGCAAAGATGCTGGAACAATGTGAATCATCTCATTCTCTGCAGGTGAATGGATATGTCATTTTCTTCTCTATAGAGGGAGATAACAATTCTCTTCTACCACTCCCACAAGTACATCTGGTAGAAATACCTTCTCAGAAGACCTTCTCAGAGGCTGCTCTCCCAGGCTCTGGAACTCTCTTCCTAGCGAGATTAGCTTGGCACCTTCCATGGTGCCCTTCGGGCAGCAGGCAAAAACTTTTTTTCAACAGGCCTTTAGGAACTGACTGTTCATATGGAAAGGGTTTTTAATTATGTTCTGCACTTTCCACATTAGTTGCTTCTCAATGGATATGCTTTTAAATTGCTTTTAAATTTAACTTAATCTGAGCTTTTATTTGCATTTGTTTTAATTTTTGTAAGCCTCCTTGAGTCCCAGGCTCGGGGAAAAGGTGGAATAGTAGCCATCAGCACTACCACAACAGCCCTCCAACCTAGATTCCTTGAAAAATTGGCATCCAGACTGAAACCCGCTGAGCTTTTTTAGTTGCATTTTTCAAAGCTACTTGTGTTTCTCCCTGCCTGCTGTAACTTAATAGCCATTTAGGGCAGTATGGCATGGATTGACAACATCTGGAGATTCACAGAATTCCCACCCCTACCATACAGTGAATTATCACCAAGGTGTCTTTGATTTAGGAGGTGACCCTATGAACAAGGGATGCCTCCCCTGGCCCCTGTCATCACTGTCCTGCTCTGCCCCTGAAAACTCAGAGCTGTGGCTTCCTTTATTGAGTCTATCCACCTGTAATCCAGTCTTTCTCTTTTTCCTACTTCCTCCCACTTTATTGGAAAAGTACCTCTGGGCTTTCCCTGGTTTATTTATTTAAGGAGATTTAAGGACAGAATGATCTAAATCTCGAAAACCACACAGGGAACGGGGTTAAATCTTTCTCTTATACAACAGCCCTGCTCCTCTACCCCAATGCTTTTAATGTTAATAAAACTGCAGATTACACTGACCCATACAATCCACAATGCTATATTTAAGAGGAAGTGTTTGCAAGGTCAAACAGTGTGTTTACATTACTTTCCAAGATATGACATGCCACTCCTGTCAATATAACGTTGTGCAAATATAGTGGCCTCTACAGTGCAGGTTTAAAATGTTTTATCAGAATGTTGTGAGTTCATGTTGTTGGAAAAGTAAGCCTTTCCCCTCAGCATTGTGATTCAAGCGTGGAATAAAATTGCAGATTACACTAACCCATGCTATTCAAAATGCTGCGTTTAGGAAGAAGTCTTTGCAAGGTCAAACAGTGTATTTACATTACTTTCCAAGATATGACATGCCACTCCTGTCAATGTAATGTTGTGCAAATATAGTGGTCTCTACAGTTCAGGTTTAAAATGTTTTATCTGAACATTGTGAGTGCATGTGCTCGGAAAAGTAAGCTTTTCCTTTCAGCATTGTGACTCAAGTGTGTAATTTAAAAAAAAAAAAACTGAACTTACTTTGGTTCTCTCCATGAACTTTTTCCTTTTGTTTTTCTCTTTCAACCTGTTTCTATAAATGGATTAGCAGAAAATTCTAGTATGGTTTTTAAAAGCTACTGGCAGATGCTTTCGAATTAATTTCTGACATGTCCAGGTAGTGCTGGGAAAGATCTTTGTTTAACACCCAGAAATGTTGGCCACTAGACCTGCAATGAAAAGAGAGAAAATAATTCCTATTTTGCTCCAGATTTCTCCCAAAAAGAGAACTGTGAGCTTCTATGCAGCAACTGAGACCTTGGCAAGGAATCTGGATTGCAAATTGATTGATAGGGAGTTAGTCAGAAATCACCCACTTAACCAAACGAGTTCAAATCTGCAAGGTCAGATGAACTGCATGAAATAGGTGTTTATGAACCACATTCCAGGGTATATTTACACTGTAGAAATAGTACATGTTTTAACTGTCATGGCTCCTTCCTACAGAATCCTGAGATTTATAGTTTGGTGAGGTGCTAGCACTCTTTGGCAGATAAGGTGAAAGACCTTGTGAAACTACAAAGCCCAGGATTCTATAGGAGGGAGCTACAGCACTTAAAGTGGTGTGAAACTGCATTGCTTCTATAGTGTAGAAATGAATTTGTAGAGAAGAAATCATGTGAAACTAATTTTGTATCTTTTCTTTTTAATCAGGTCACTGGTGGGAATGTTGTGGATGACATTTCTCTGGATTTCAGCAAAGCATTTGATAAGATCCCCCTTGACATTTTGATGAGCAAACTGATATAAATGTGAAATACATGCGAACACTGTCAGATGAAACCATAATTTCTTGGAAAACCATGCTCAAAGAATTGACATCAATCGATGTGCTACAAACTGGAGGGAAGTCTTGAGTGGAAAACCTCAGGGCTCTATCCTAGAGCCTTTCCTGTTCAACAATTTTATCAGTAACGTAGGAGTGTGCAGACTGCCTTCAGCTGCCTTCAACTGTACCAGATGGGGCTGTTGCAACCTCCTGGCCTTTCCAGGGCGCAAAAAGGAGTTACAAAAAGCAGCTCCTTTTGTACCATGGAAAGGGTGTATTAGCTGTATTGCTGTGACTTTAAGGCACTCCTTTGGTGCAGCGTCATTTGGCATCATGCCACAATGTGGATGCCAAGCCCAGGGATGTAGCTAAGATTTTAGGAAGGGGGGGTGGGTCCAGACTAAGTGCCACCATTATAATGGGGCTTGGGTGTGGCGTCGCAGCAGCACACACCATTCATTTTTCTAATGGAAGGGGGATCTGGATCCCAAGAACCCCCCCCCCCCTTGGCTACATCCTTGCCAAGCCCCAACTCCACCCCTAGACTGGTCTTAATGGCTGGTATGCACAACCCCTTAGATGACAGGAGTGGAGGGAATCCTTATCATGTCTGCAGTTGACACAAACCTGGGAGGGGTGGCTAACACACTGGAAGATAGGGACAGAATATAAAATGGCCTAGATAAACTAGAAAATTTGGTAGAAATTAATAAAAACAAATTCTACATTTAGGCCACAAAACCCCAATGCACAGAATAAGAGATACATGGCTCATCAGTACTACATGCAAAAAGACTTTAGGATTATTGTTGAACATAAGCTAACAGTGTGATGCTTCAGCTGCATTAATAAAAGCACAGTTTCCAAGTCAAGGGAAATAACAGTACCTCTATATTCTGCATTGGTCAGGCCCCAACTGGAGTACTGCTTTCTAGGTGCCTCATTTTAAAAAAGATATAGACATGTTGGAGGGAGTTCAGAGGAGGACAATAAGGCAGATAAGAAGTATGGAAAACAAAACATATGATGAAAGTTTGAAGGATCTAGGCATGTTCAGCTTGGGATAGAGAAAACTGGGATTTGTAGTTCAGAGAGGCACTAGAGGTCTGGATGAGAGTTCTAAATACCCCTCCTTAAACTATAAATTGCAGGGTTTCAATGGATGGAAGTGTGACAGTTCAAGTAGAATCACAGTGCTATAAATGTGTGATGTGAAAGTGTCCATAGTTACCCAATTCTGCAATTCTATGTAACATTTCTGGGCAAAAGCTGTAGTAGGGCATCATTTTCAGTAAGCACACAGAGGATTGTGCTGCAAAAACTTTGTAACCTTAGAAAGAATAAGCTCATACAAGATCAGATTTGCAAGCTGCAGCAACAGTAACCAGATGATCTTCTCTATTTGGAAAGTAATTGATACAGAAAAAAGAAATTGATCCCTGGCCAGAATAATTCATGTATGGTTACTGGGGTGAGGAGTATATCACATACTTTACTATGACATAAGAGACATGCAACCATTTTAAAAATAAAACAGAAACCTCCCCCCAAAATGAAATCAACACATTTATTTAAAATAAAATCAGCACATTGAATCAGCTTAGTTGTATGTATATAGACTGGATGTTTGTATCTGAGCCATTTTTGCTTTGCTTTGAAATAAATGGTTACATGTTCATACATGCTCTTACATGCTTTCAAAACAGTTTTACACAAAGAAACTACTTTCCCTTCTACCTGTCCATTAAAATCAAAGAAAAAGAACAGAACATTGAAAGCAAACATAAACAACCAGACAAAAGCCTCTCCTAGACAAAGGACAGAGACAAAGCACAAGGAGTTAAATCTTTAAAATGCAATATAACTAAAACTACACAAATGTAAAAATTCCTTCATCATCCAAAATAATTTATTGTTTTTGTATGGCAAATGTGCCGTTTCAGACTGAATTGTGATGTAGGTGAAAGGAGAATAAATAGTTCTGATCTCAGCAGGATGAAGTTTTGCCAAGAGTATCGTGGCCAACAGACTGCCATTTCTATACATTGTTGAGAAGTGAGAGATACAAATGCTTTGGAAATCCACTACCATATTTCTCTCTGCCTGGAGTGAAAAAGATTAAGGGATAACAGGACAACAGCTTCCTGGAGGCTGTTATAACCAGGAGGGAAAACAACAGAGGGAAGGCCAAGGGCAAGAAACACAGGACTGGAACTACTACTGTATTGTGATTCATTTTGGACTATGAGAGCAAGAAAATTTTGTTAACTTTAAATTATAGAATGGCTCCAATACCATGGAATGGAACCTTTTCCTTCTCTTCTTCGCAGAAATCCAACACACACCCATTTGAAAATAATATCTATTGAAGAGAATGATATGTTTTCCTGCATAAACATAGTCAGATTTCTTTACAGGTTTCAACCCAGTTGGTAATCCCACTTGGGCCAAACAGTGTGACATTACATGTCTCAATGTTGGACTAAGACTCCAAGAGATCAAAATCCCTGCTCAGCCGTAGAAACTCACCAGTTGACCTTGGTCAAGTCACACCCTCTCAGCCTCAAAGGACAACCACAAACCTCCTTTGAATAAATCTTGCAAAACACACAAACAAAACCACGTGGGGATCATCATGTTGGAGATGAAATGAAGATACATAACAGCAAATCCCAATGCCTGCAGACCCTTTAAAATAATTATTTTATTTTATTTTAAATATAGCAATTTGTTCTGTGGGCCTTACTCTGTGAGGAATGGCAATTGGTTCTTTAAATCTTTAAAGGTTTCAACCCAGTTGGTAATCTCAGTTGGGCCAAACAGTGTGGCCAGTGATAATTCTGTCCTGCAAATAACTGCAAATAACAAAAACAAAGTCAAGGAAATTTAATGTCCATTTGCAATTCAAAGAAGATGTTTCCTTGGAATCCTGCATGTCCCTTTCCTTTGTGAAGCCACAGGCTCCTAAGTAGGTAAAGAACACTGAATTTCTCAAGATGTCTTCATGTTTTGCATCAGGAAAACTTTAGGTGGTGTAGAAGCAAAGTATGCCACTCAGTCCCAATATTAGAAAAAAATTGCTTTAGCTTTGTTGGCGGCAGAAGCCTCAGATGGCAAGGTCCCAGTGCACTGGCCCTCTTCATAGGATTCCCCTGTGATGGCTAAAATGCGGTATCTTGAAATCCCCCCCAAAATTAGAGGCAGCTGTGTTTGGCCACATAGTGAATCCAATAACATCCAAACAATGATACCTTTATCGGGCCAACCAAAATACACAATTACATGTTGCAAGCTTTCGAAGTCACACAGGCTTCTTCATCAGGCAAACAAGAAAAAAGAAAGAAACCAAAGATATTAGTCCTAGGCCTACATTTTCTGTTTCTGGTCTTAGTTCACATGTTAGGAAGGGTACCTGCAGGCTGGTAGCAATTGATGGTTACAATGATTTAATTAGATTTCAGTATTGTTATGTGAGAATGATTATATTGTTTTTTTGGGGGGGGGGGGGTCGGACTATGTAGCCATGTTCTAGGAGAGTTTATTCCTGATGTTTCACCAGCATCTGTGGCTGGCATCTTCATTGTCTGAAGATGCCAGCCACAGACTCTGGTGAAAAGTCACAAATAAACTTGTCTAGAACATGGCTACATAGCCTGAAAATACCTCCAAAACACTATGGATGCCAGTTGTGAAAGGCTTTGACATCACAATTATTATATTGTTTTGAGGATATATTGTATGTATTTTATTATGATTGTAAGCCGCCTTGATCACATCAGAGAGGCGGGATAAAAATAAAATTATTATTATTATTATTATTATTATTATTATTACTTGGGGAACCCCTGGCTTAAGAAGATTAGATGTGAAAAGGATCTAGGAGTCCAAGTGGACCACAAGTTGAACACGAGCAGGTAAAAAGGCCAATGTGATTTTAGGCTGCATCAATAGAAGTATAGTGTCTAGATCAAGGGAAGTAATAGTGCCACTCTATTCTGCTTTGGTCAGGCCCCACCTGGAATATTGTCAATTCAAAAACAATTCAAAAAGGATGTTGAGAAATTGGAGTGTGTCCAAAGGAGGGCAATAAAATGGTGAAGGGTCTGGAAACCATGCCCTACAAGGAACGACTTAGGGAGCTGGGGATGTTTAGCCTGGAGAAGAGACGGTTAAGAAGTGATATGATAGCCCTATTTAAATACCTGAAGAGATGTCATATTGAGGAGTGAGCAAGCTTGTTTTCTGCTGCTCCAGAGAATAGGACCCGGAGCAATGGATGCAAGATACAGGAAAAGAGATTCCACCTCAACATTAGGAAGAACTTCCTGACAGTAAGGGCTGTTCAATAGTGGAACAAACTCCCTCAGAATGTAGTGGAGTCTCCTTCCTTAGAGGTCTTCAAACAGAGGCTGGAAGGCCATCTGTCAGGTATGCTATGATTGAGAGTTCCTGCATGGCAGAATGGGGTTGGACTGGATGGCCCTTGTGGTCTCTTCCAACTCTTGGATTCTAAGTAACAGAAATAAATTTTGGGGGGAAAAAGAAAGGGGGGTGTTTGAGGAGCAGTGGTGTCACAGACACATGCACACACCCCTGTTGTGTTCCAGACCCCGCGCCCCCTTAGTGACAGGGCTGGGCAGGAGGAAGGCAGCAAGGCAGCCAGCCAGAGGCTCCCTCCTCCGCCTTGCTCTGCCCTGGAAGCAGCCACCGCCGGAGCCGCAGCCCTTGAGAGTCCCAGGCTGCCGAAGGAGAGCCCAGCAGGAGGAGAAGGAGCTCGGGCCCCTTGGAAGTCTCCCTCCAGGCTCCTTCTTCTCAGGCAGGTAAGGGAGCCCCTCCCGAGCCCCAGGCAGACTCTCTCCTAGAGACTCTGGGCTTCTGGGGGAGGGGGTGGGGGGTGCCTTCCAGCCACTTTCCGACTTGGCTCGAGCCCCTCCTGGGCTTTCCCTGGCAAGGCTGCTTCCGAGCCCGAGCCCTCTTTGATAATGATCCAAAACGCACTGCAGAAATAACCCAGTTCGAGACCGTTTTAACTGTCCTGGCTCTAGTGCAAAGGGGATCCAGGGGACTGTCGTTTATTGTGGCCCCAGAGTTCTGCTGGCTGGGAGAGGGGAGCTAAAAAGTCTCGCAGAACTACGGCTGCATCCACACTGGAGAAATAACCCGGTTTGGGACCGCTTTAAACTCTTTGTCTGGCTCAAGGCTATGAAATTCTGGGAGTTGGAGTTTGTTGCCCACAACAAACGCCAACTCCCAGAATTCCATAGCCTTGAGCCAGACAAAGACTGGGGGGGCTGCTAAAGGCAGAGGAAAGCGCTTGCTTCACCCACACATCTGTGTGCCAGGAGTGCCACCACTGAAGGGGCCAGGGTTTGAATCCTGGCTCAGCCACTGAAACCGACCTTGAGCGAGTCACACTCTCTCAGCCTCAAGGGTGGCTTTGGCAAACTCCCTCTTCTGAACAGAATTTGCTCAAGTTCGCCTGGTTTGGGAGAAACTCCCAAACTTGGGAAGTGCTGAGCAAGGTTGGCTGAAGCAAAAAAAGCCTCCTCTTGACAATCTTGGGAATGTTGTTGTTGTTGTTGTGTGCTTTCAAGTGGTTTCTGAGTCTAAGGTTCTGGTGAACCTTTCATGGGCGTTTCTTGGCAAGATTGTCCAGAGGAGGTTTGCCATTGCCTTCCCCTGAGGCTGAGAGAGTGTGACTTGCCTAAGGATTTAAAAAAGAGGGAGAGAGGGAGGGAAAAGGTGTCCTACCCACCCACCCAACCTCTTCCTCCCCGATTCGTGTGAGTGCATTTCTCTTTCTGGGTATATTGGTGGATATAGTGGCAAAGCATTATATATTTCTCTGTTTTTAATCGTACTGTTTTTTAATGTTGCAAAGCCGCTCCAAGTCCCAGTTCTGGGAAAAGAGTATAAGTATTATTATTATTATTATTATTATTATTAAAGAGTACTATTTTTAATGGGGTGGCCTCTCTGCTATTTGGGGCTCTGATTCCATCAGCCCCCACTGCTAGTCAGCAATAATGGGAATTGCAGTCCAACAACAGCTGGAGGGCCACCTGTTTGTAAAGGCCACACGAATGGGGTTTTACGTGGTCTCATTCCACCTAAACATCAGGAAAACCTTCCTGACCATAAGAGCTGTTCCACAGGGGGCTGCCTTGGAGAGCCCTGGAGCCTCCTTCTTTGGAAGTTTTCAGCAGAAGCTGGATGGCCATCTTGACTCAATGGTGTCTTCCCAAATGTTAGGGGATGGACTGGATGACCCTTGGTGTCTCTGCCAACTCTGTGATTCAATGGAGTTTATCCCACGAATGTCCCGGGGGAAAAATCACGTAATTATGCGTAACGATTTCACAGGATGACACACAAAACCCACCATTAAAGTGGTCACAAAGAAGCCTTAAGGTGCATCTTTTTACTTTTGGAATTTCAGTGACAATGCATTTCCAATATCACTTTTTTTGTGCAATTGTGTGTGATAATCATTCACGTAGTTACTCACCATTTCCACTTTGTTTGCGGGATGCTTTAAATGCACTTTAATCTCTCTTTAATGTCGAAATTAGCCCCAGTGTGATAAACTCCTATGACTTTCATTTTGTTTGTACATGTTGTGGGCCTGCCCCTGAGTCCACAGATAGACCTGAGGCAAACCAATTTGCCTCATCTCCATTCCCTTTTCTTCCCAGTCTTCTGTATTCCTACCCTGTGCAAGAAGAGCAGAGTGGGAAAGCTCTCTCAGGGGAGTCTATTTTGTTAGTGATGATGATGATGATGGGATGTAAATTTGGAGGAATTAATAGGGCACTCCTGAGCATGTCTGGAGTTCTTTCTGGAGCTTCTGAATAGCCAAGGTGGGTTGTTACCTCACGTTTGTAGGAGGTGGTAAGGCAAGGATAACTTGATCTATGGCACTTGACTGTCCTCCCCCCCAAAGACAGCTTCCAAACCATCAACAGTTAAAACATGAAAAGTTGAAAGTTCAGCACAATCCTCAAGCAGAGCTAGTTGAGATATTTTAATAAGTGGAAGGACAGGCAACAGGATTTGTGTTGTTTTTTTAATGATAGTTGGACTGAGTGACTTGTGGGTTATTTTTTGACTCCTTTGGAATTCCAATATGCTGAGGGTTAGAATATGGTTAATATTGTGTGAAGAATTAGGTTTAATGTTTAATACTTGTGTTTTTTGAAACCACTGTGAATTCCAGTGTTCTCAGATTTTAAAAAAGTTACAACCATGCAGTGTCAATTACTTTGGCATCCAGGTTCATCAGAAACCCCAGAAAGAGACACTTGTTTTTAAAATTGTGATATGTTACATTAAGAAAGACAGCGAGGTGTAATGGTTTGAGTGCAGGACTAAGACTCGAGAGACATGGGTTCCAATCCCCACTTGGCCATGGAAGCCTATTGCATGACCTTGGGCAAGCCACACTCTTTCAGCCTCAGAGGAATGTAAGGGCCAACCCACTTTGAACAAATTTTTCCAAGAAAGCCCCATGATAAGTTCACCTTAGGGGCGCCATAAATCAGGAATGCCTTGAAGGGACACAACAACAATCATGTTTCTACTCTTTTCTAGAATAAACAGTCAGTTCCTTCAACCTTTTCTTAACAGCAGTTTTTTTCACTGATCATCTTTGCTACCTTCTGCACATGGTTCAGATTTACCACTGAGCATCTTTGTTACCTTCTGCACATGTTTCTTTTCTGTCCTGTCTTGTCTTGTGGAGAAACCAGAAGGGGATATTTCATTCGGGGTAATATTGAAATGTGGTGCTGGGGGAAAGTTCTACAATGGAATAGGCCTGAGAGCCTGATCTAAGTGAAGATGACTAAACTGAGGTCCTCATACTTTGGACATATCATGAGACAATATGACTCACTGGAATGATGATAATTCTTGGCAAAGCAGAAAAAAGAGACCACACAGCAAAAGTCAACAAAGTGAATAAGTAATAAAGCACAATAAAGTAGAACTCTTACTTCTGGCTAAATGTGCCTTGTCCCAGAACGGGGTGTAGTTCCTTCCTCCCAAGAGTTTTCCCACTGCTGAACACTGATGCATGTTACTACTACAGCATAAGCTTTATTTATGGTAAATAATGTAGCAGATAGTACACAGCAGGGAAACATTCCAGCCCTTTTGCTGTTAAGGTCCAGCACTCCTTACCACCAATGGTAGCATTGAGCCACTACACAAATATTAGCCAATCTTATCCTTACAGCTGGCAATCAAAAGCCCTATCAAATAGAGAACCTGGAACATGCTTAGGTCAAGCAAATAGAAGATAGAATTTCAAGGATTATATAGTGTAGAAACAAACTACTCTGAGGCTAAGAAAGAGGCTAACTTGTCCACACTTGTCACCCAGTGTGTTTCCATTGCTGGTGGCGGTTTGAACCCTGGTCTCCTGGAGTTCTAGTCCAACACTCAAACCACCACACCAGGAAGCACTCAGTTGTAATCCGTTCCTTGCCATCTGGACTTTCTGCCAATAAAATATGATTGTAGCAAGGGACAATTTTATACCTTTTATACTGTAACCCTAACTTTTTATAATTATGGGAGTATAGTTTAATTAAATAGCAGAGGAGGGGTATCACATGGTTAAGTGCTGTTTCATAATGCATCTGGTGCTCAGTGATGTGTGTGTGGAGGTGATAATGAGGTGGACAGGATGAAAGTACGTTTAGTAGAACAAGCCATTGGTTTGTAGGAATCAGATGTGTATGTGTGCTGTTTGTGTACCAGTAATTAAAATTTACTGGTAAATGGGAAGGTAAATGTTATTTTTCAAATTAGTTGTTTTGGGTGGCCTTACTGTAATGAGCCAGCATGGTATAGTGGGTTGAACAATGGCCGAAGACTTAGTACTGAGGATTTTGTATGGTATGGTATGGGAAGGCCTTAGTGTGGAGTGGTGGAGATACCATGGTTTACTGCACCGGGTGACACCAACAATAGTAGGGAGGTAGTGAATTTCCGCCCACAAACTGTGTTCATTTGTGTTTTGGGGTACTACTTCCCCTCCCTGGCCTCATGCCTTCAGTCCCTTGCTTGACCAAAAAGTTCCATGAAGGTTGCAAGTGTCATGTTTCTGCCTCTCTTGAATTTGTCAAAGGAAAGTGGTGGTGGTGGTTGGGACACTTTTTTGAAGCTTATGGGCTGATCCCATACTGATCAAGCTGGGGACAGGGCAGGTTCATCACTTCACTGCAAATTCAGTGGACTTTCTTGGAGAAGGCACTAGTCATTGCAGGATGACAACAATAACAATAACTGACCTGCTTTACAAAGTTATCTGCATTATTGAGTTAACATCTGAGATGGTGTATACAAAAATTCCAGTTAATTTTTCATGGTTTCAACAGAGACAATGATTTTTTGGCACACTAGATATATTAAAACCTTGGTTTTCAACATAGCCACATACACAAAAGGATTCCCCTCATGCCTAGTTTACAAGAATATTTTACTGGTCCTCACCTTCATCCAGTGCACTACATTTCTTTCACTGCACATGTGTTTAACTCTGCTTATCTGAGGTGCTTTGTATGTCTGTCTACAGTTGCTTCATTCCATGTGTCTGATGGATATGCTAGCATTTTTCTTTCCAGTTAGTCTCACAAGGCGGTTTGTTCAAACATATAGCTGTGTTAGTCTGTAGAATCAGTAATGCATCTGAGGAAGTAGACTAAAGTCTACAACAGCGCATGCTGCCAATTTCTTTCTTTCAGTTAGTCTCAAAGGTGCTACAAGATTTCTCTAAGGTGGCTTGTTGTTGATGTTGTTAACAGACCTCTAGTCAATCCCGACTCATGGTGACTCTACTGATGAGACAACTCCAAGACTCTCTATTTTCCACTGCTCTGCCTAGGTCCTGAAAATTTATAACTGTGACATCCTTAACTAGCATGCAATCTTCCTCTCTTTCTACATCCCTCCACCTTCCCCAGCATTTTTGTCTTTTCCAATGAGTCTCACGATCTGACCAAAGTATAACAGCCTCAACTTTGTCAATTTGGCTTCCAGGGAGATTTCAGGCTTGATCTGTTCTAGGATGCACTCAATTCCTTTATCTCTTTTTGTGTTAGTATAGACCAATACCTCTATTTCTTTGAACTCACGATCTGACCAAAGTATAACAGCCTCAACTCAAGTCCTAGACTTGATTTCATGGAGCTGTACTAGCCAGGTATGTCTACAGTCCTCTAGCTCTTACTCTATGGCTTCATTACAAAGATTTCAGGATCTCTCCCCATCAGTAGCATCCTATCAATATTATTTCCTCAAAGCTGAGCGTTCTTCCCCCCCTCCCACCACCACCACTAAGTATTTGTTGAATGATACTGATTGCTTTGATCTCTTAAATTTGTGTACTTCTCTTAGGGATTTTGGGCTGAAGTTCTTGTTTCTATAGAATTTTCACAACTGGGAATGAGCCTAAATTGTCCTTTCCAAAAAAACCAAAAGTTTGTTTGCAGTGATGGTTGTCACTCAAAGTCCTTGTCTTGGGATCGAGGCTTGACAGAGATCAGTGGAAATGTGGCAGATGTAATATGTGCATTTCTCTCACATATTGTGAGTATGCACATAACCTCTATTACAGTATAAACAAGAGACTGGAATGGTTAAGCCATTGCAGAAAACTCATAAAAGTAAGTTTTTTATAGGCTTCAGTATGGAATGTGAAAGTTATTGAACTTAAACATTCCAGTCATCCTGCTTTAAAAGGAAGTCACTTTGACTCCTTCAAGTACTGTTGGGCAACAAAGTCAAATGTTTAGTCCTAGAGCAAAATTATGTTAATGTTATTTGGACATAAGTGACAATCTTTCTGAAATACTGTCAAGACTGCAGAAAAAGGACCTGTGAGAATTGTGCTTTTTGGAGAATTCAATCACTTTGATTATCTCCTTTTAAATTATTTATATTTTGGAGAAGATTTAAGAACTGAACATTTGAAAGTAAACTATGGGGCCATTCACATTACAATTTACCCCGGTTCTGAAATCGATTCTTGCATGTGAAGTTCATATTCACCCCGAATCCCCCACAAGTGAATCAGAGGCTTGCACACCCGTTCCGTGGCAAATGCCCCTTAGAGCGGTTTAAAAGAAATCGGCGCAAATAGCGTTTCTTTTGAGAAACCCCGGGTTCTGTGGAATATGAACTTGCCCCCGATCATGACCGGGGCAAATTGAGGGAGGGATTTAGGTCAGAGAGTGGGCAAAGGGCAGGTCATTCCCTCCCATCATCAGAAGGGAGGGGGGAGGAGGAGGAGGAGGAGGAAAGAGCCAAAAAAATGGGGAATCTGGATGCAGAGGGGTGACTTTTGGGCTGCAGAGGGCTTCAGAGAGAGGTGGGGGTGGAGAAAGTGATGAAGGAGGAGGAGGAAGAGGAGGAGGAGGATGAAGGAGCTGGGGGAAAGAGTCAATGGGCATCTCCGAGGAAGGAGAGGGTCTGAAGGAAGGAGGAGGAGGAGGAGGATTTCCAGGGGGAATTGGGTTGCGGGGCTACACTGGGGCATGTAGGGAAATCCAGCTGCAGCAGAAGCAGCCTCTTCTATTTCTGATAATTTCCCTTTGATGTGTATTTTTTTAAAATTATTTTTGGCAAAAAATGTGCATGTTCTTGGCAATAGATATACAGATATATAGATAGATGGGAGCCGGAGCAAGGGTCATTTCAGGGCAGTGTGGGGTGGGCAGAGCAAGGCAAGCCTGCTCCTATCCATCAGGGAACCTTTTACCTTGATGTGTATTCTTCTTAAAAATCTTTTTCTATTGGTCTATTATATGCGCATAGTATTTCTTGGAATGATGCTGTATTGCCCGAATGCATTTACCAATCGAATGTGCAACTGGGCAATTGATACAGTTTTGCTAGGGCAGGCTATTATTCCTTGGAATGAACTGGGATGAATGTTACCAACTGCATGTAATGTCTTTTCCACTATGGTTAAATTGACAAAGGATACAGCTTTTGCTCGGAATCAGGGTCATAGTTAGGGAGGCCAAAAAAGCATCCTTGTTCTGCATTCTGAGGTGAGGAATTAATATTATTGACCATTATTTTATTATTACCTGTGTATGAGGCATTTGGGATGGCAATGATCATGGGGGATGGATACGGATGCATTAACTGAATTTTGGGGGTTGAAAATGAGGCCAGGGGGAGAGATCATAACCTTGCACCCCCCCCCCACACACACAAAGAGGTTTTATTTGAAAAAGGTGCCGCACTTTGGGGCCATCTTGTGCATGGCTCTTTAAAAAAGGAGGTGGAGGACACTTCCGAGCTCCTGCAACTGTCACCTATGACAATTGCTGATTTGACAGCAGGGCGCCTAAGTTTAAACCTGATAAGGCATTCGGGTTAAAAAATGCCCCTCAATCGGTAGTGGGCACTTGCTAATGGAGAGATTCGGGGAAGAGGCATCCGAATCAGCCCAGTTCCTTCCAGATTTTTGATGCCAGTGTGAATGGGGCCTATGTAGCAACTGCTTTAAAAAGAGCCCAACTTTAGTTACACAGATGAAATTGCTTGGGGCTGTAGGTCTATACTTTACTTGGAAATAAGTCCCATTGACCTCAATTGAATAAACTTTTTGAGCAGACATGCAGAATATTGTGCAGTAAACTAGATGCCATGGTTTTCCAGAATGTGAGCCATGTTACTCTTGCAACACCAGTGACTATATGGCATCTTAAAGGCTAAATATATAGATACTATTCAGTTGATAAAGCCACCTCTAGTATTCCTTGCCCAAGAAAATCCTATAGAATTCATGGGGTTGCCATAAGTCAACAGGCAACTTGACAAACCAAGTGTTTGTTGAGTTAGAGTAAACAAATGCAACAGTAATTTGCAGTAGTATGTGTCTTAAGAAATATCACAGTTTTTTGATGCCCTACAAGAGTTTTTTCTTGTTGTCATCAAAATAGTAGCTGTTCAATATTTTTATCCACACACAAACAATATTTTAATTTCCTTGGTTTTTTTTTTCTTATTTCAGTTAATTTATATGTTTATATTTTAAATTAAGACTAGGACTCGAACTTTTGCTCAGTTTCATAGCTTTTTGATCTGCCAAATAGTTGCCCCTGTTTGGGCAAGTGATAATTTTTTAACATGTGTGAATGAATTTTAAAAAAATGTCCTTTAATCTTCAAAATAACTGTTCAAAACAATGTAAATGTCATTGATTAAAATTCATGCTAGCATTTATTTACTAAAGTAAAGAAGTTTTCTAAAATTCTTTACTATTAAGCTACTTTTTTCACTGTCCAAGCAATGATCCTATTTTTAAACAGTGTCTTACAGGGAAGAAGTTTTCATTTTCATTTTCATTCTAATGCAAGTTCCATTGAATTTGGTGGGACTTCTTCCCAAGGAAATGCACATAGCAAGGGTGGTTTGCATCTGGGTCTGAATCTCATGCCCCTTTTTACACAATACCACTGTTTGTCGATTTTCCTGCTTTTATTTGTTTTTGACCCACTTGTAAAATTCTGAAATTTACTTCCTAGGCTTAGGCTGCATCTGTGCTGTAGAAATAATGCTGTTTGAAACTATCTAACTGTCATGGCTGAATGCTATGGAATTCTGGGATTTGTCATTAATAAGAGAGCACCAGATGTCTTTGACAGAGAAGACTAAATGTCTCAAAAAACTACAAACCCCAGAATTCCATAACATTGAACCATGGTAATTGAAGTGTTGTCAAATTGCAGTATTTCTGCAGTGGAAATGCAGCCCTAGCTAAAGGTGGTAAAAATTTAAACTGAAAATATGCTAGTATTTTTAGTCTCATCCTTTTGACTTTGGCATGCCTAGCCATTAGAATTCAGCCCCCAAGAACTCTCTGAAATGAAATTCAGCCTGTGGACTGAAAGAGGTACTCCACTTTGATGTAGAGGATGGGAACTTCAGGGACATGTAGCAAATGTCTGTGGAGAAGTCTACTTAAAGCTCCATGAAAGGTTTCTGCACTACACTCTTATAGTACTTCTATTCCACTTCAGTTGCTCTGGCTGCATCCTGTTGCATTCTTGGATTTGCAGTTGAGGAAGGGGGCATTTAGAAATCTCAGTCAGAGAGCTCTTAGGCCACACTGAACTACAAAAAAACAGAGTGCAACAGGAGGCAGCCAGAGCAGTAAAAGTGGAATAGCAGCACTATAAGAGTGAAGTGTGGTAATGTGCTAAGTCTTCACTTGCTTTATTTTTGCAAGCAAATATGCCCGAGGGCTGAAGCTTATTTCATGTATGCAAGAATGAAAAATATCGAAGGTTTCCTTCCTACTTAGTGACATAAGAATTGTACAAATTTATTTAGCATTATTCTCGTAAAACATCAATGTGTGCAAATATTTTTTTGTTGTTGTTCAAAAGACCTGGATTTTTATTTTGCTGGGGGGGGGGGGGGCATTTTTGTGAAGAGAATAGCATCTTTTGCATGGGATATCCTTTATGATAAAAGACCTGATGTGCAAATAAATAAATAAATAAATATCTCACAGCAGTTGACCATTTCCTCAACAGCTAGGTATCTCAGCATGCCAAGACAGCCTGTCTTGCTGAGGACATTTATATTTCTAGAGTGAAGAGAGTGAGACTGTGCCTCCAACCTCCCCTTCTCTGCTGGCTGCTTCCATGATCCTTTGTACTTTGAGAACAAAATTCTGGAGCGGGATTCTTTCCTTGTTCAGCTGAATGCATGAAGAGTTCCCCTTCAGACCTCTACATCTGTGCAAGAAGTCTGGATATGTCTGTGAAATTGACAAGACTATTGTGGGAGTGGGCTGAAGCCCTGTTCTCCTTCCATACTTTGTCTCAGCATGTGAGAGGAAACTTCTCACAAGTCCTTGTATCCAGTAGTTGTAGCTTACTCTTTAGTAAGTGTATCTCTGGAGACTGTTCCACCCAGGAATCCCAGCGGGAGAGATGTGGATCTAAAACAAGGAAATGGATTTTTCCTGGGTGCGATAATCTCCTTTTATAGTAGTTTAAATCCACTTCACTCCCTGGACAAAGAGGGCAGCTCCAGTATACTTCATTTAACAAAGAGATCTGTTCCCGAGCATTATTCTTTAACAGAAAATGTGATATCACAGGCAGAGCACATACCTGTTCTGTTAAAACAGCTTCATTGGCTACCCATGCATTTCAGTGGTCATTCAAAGTGCTGCTCAGGAACTGTAAAGTCCTATATGGCATAGATCCAGTCTTAAGACTTTCCAGTCTTAAGATGCACAGAGGAGGGCTTCCTATTGAGTCTTGTCACCATCTCAGGCTTGTTTGGTGAGAACATGGGAGAGTGACTTCTCAGTGGCTCTACCCACCCTCTGAAATTCTGCCGCATTCCTGCTCTCCTTTCACCAATAGGCAGACCTTTTTGTTCTAGGGGGCTTTTAATGTGTATTTGCAAGGGGGCTTCTTAGCGGTTGAGGTGGTGTGTTTTATCATTTGTATGCTATTTAATGATTTTATATTGTTTATAATGTATTGTGTTAATATGATGGTTTTAATTGTGTTTTGTTTTTAGCTAATGCTTTTTATGAGCTGCCCTGGCTCCCAATCCACAAAGAAGATGCTATATTAGTTAGTTCATTAAATAAATAAGTACGATGGAAAGGATAGGGATAAGATTGTACACCACAAAACAAAAACAAAACTCCAAAACCGTTAAGCATGTTTCGGGAAATATTTTATTCACAAATAACAAGTAAACAGAAACATTTTGAACTTTCTAGAGATCACTTGAAAGCTTCTCTAAACTGTTTCGAGAGATCTTTCCCCCCTTATGTTTCCCCATTCTTATTTTTGGTGCATTTTGATGGCCTAATGGACAGATCTGTTGCTTTTTACCATGCTGAGGGGAGGCAGTGCTTTCACGGGGGGGGGGGGGGGGAGAAAGACCCTCCAGGGATCCCCTCCAGATCCCTGCCATGCTTAGATCACCCGATCCAGGTATGGCAGGGGAGAAAAAGACTCCCACGGGTCCCCTCCAGTCCCCCTGCCATCCTTGGATTACCTGATCCAGGCATGGCAAGGAAGAGAAGGACCCCCGTGGGTTCCCTCCAGACCCTCGCAGGTCCCCTCCAACTCCCTGCCATGCTTAGATCGGGTGATCCAGGCAAGGCATAGGGGAGAATGACCAAGCATGATAGGGATCTGAAGGGGACTCGCGGGGGTCTTTCTCTCCCCTCCTGCCATGCCATGCCATAGATATATTTAAAAAAAAAATTCAGATAACTTGATTCATTTTCTATTAATTTAATTTAAACAAACAAACACATGCACCCATAGGTTGCACCACAAGCACAAAGGCAGTGCTGAGAGAGGAGGGAAGGGTGGATCTACCAAAAACTAAGGAGGGATGGTAAACGCCCCTCTATCACTAGTCCCTCCCCTCCAGAATGATACAATTCAGATCCATCATTCCCATTTGTTGAACACGCTCCAGAACCAATTCTTTCCAAAAGAACCACCAAAGAACTAGTGACAGGAAAGAGCTCTTCTTCTTCTTTTTTCTTTCTTTCTTTTTTTTCTTTTTTCTTTTCTTTTTTCTTTTTCTTTTTTTTTTTTT